>NW_026126840.1:0-105305 GCF_943737965.1 Phodopus roborovskii | reverse complement strand
CTTTCCATGGCAATGGCCAAACAAGGAGATAGCCTACAGAAAAGCAAAGAGATGCCAAAGATGGGGAATCTATCCATATAGCTTATGTTTTTCAGTGAAAACGTAATTTGCTTCCGGCATTTTAAGACACAGCTTTATTGAAGCCCAGGCTTAGGAGGCAAAGCAGGCAGAGCTGTGTGAGGTCAAGGGAAGCCCTGTGGCAAGATACCAGAAAACTTAGAAGTTGAGAGGGTTAGCACTTCAGCTGTAGAGAGCCACTGGTGCCATTTCCACAGATGTACAAGAATGCAGGGAGGTTACTAGATTTTGATTTTCTTCCTGTTTTACCAAAATCAAAGTTTCTTGGTAGGAAGAATGCCCGTTTCAGAGGAGAGACTGAGGAAACCTGAAATCTTTTCAAGCGATTATACACATGCTTGGTATTCTGTGATAAATTCAGAGGGGTTACCTGCCCATGCCAAGGTCCACTCTTCTTCTGGTAGTCCCTGAATACTGCTGCCCTGTGTCACCCATCACCCTGGAATTTTTGTTTTTTAATTTTATCAATGGCTGTATCAGTATAGAATGTTCTTGCTCCAGTGTCCACTAAAATGTCAACTGGTCTCCCTCTACTTTCAAGTTACCCTCTGCTCGCCAGGGGTCCGAATCTGTCTTCCCTAATCTTCATCTTTCCACAGGGCTAGCACCTTCGATCCCGCTTTCTCTTCTTGGGTCAGTTGCTGCAGACTGCTCAGTGGGCAACAGGCCTGTGTGGAGACCAAATCTCTGATGACCAGGTCAGGAGTGGCTTTGGCATACCAGACAGACACTAACACACTGGATGTGGTTTGCAACTGCTGCAGTTTTTACTTAAGAGCATAGGGTTTTTATGCAGAAAGTTCCAAGGAACAGATCTTTGTCCACAGTTTAGTATTTACAGAAATACTATAAAAATGTTAGCAATTCCCTTGAAGCATGAGTTATAAAAACATCTATTTTTTGGCCTGTCTGTGGTCAGCATATCAGGGATTTGGCTCACTGAGTTTAGGGAGTAGTCGTTGCCAATTACTTTTTTAACAGCATTGATAACAACTCTTGGTACTCTTTTACTTATTTAGGGGGCCTAAGATCACAAGTTAAGAGTTTCCTAGTAAATCCCCACAACAGCTTTGTTGTGGGCAGGCTATAATTAGGCAAGGTCATCTTGTGGCAAATTCCACAGCTTTAGCTATGTTAATTTTCAGGCTTTGTGCTGACACCTGAAGTCTCAAAATGGTGCACCATGAGTTTTGTAATTTGTTGGGAGCTGGCCCGGAGTCACATTCTCTTGCAGAATTACTTATACCTTAAAACATGAATTAAGCCTTATCTTGGTAAAACAGAGAACTGTTCCACTCACCCTGGAACTGAGATGAATCAGACCCCAGGAACTAAGTCAGATGCCAGGAACTGAGATAACAGATGTTTATGGTCTGATGTTTATGGCCTCAGAGTCGGCACAGCTACCCCTCCCCAATTCCTCTCCACTTTGCTTTATAAACTCCTCTTTGTGACTAATAAAGTTAGACCTTGTCAAGCATTGCTTGGTCTTGTTCCTTCTTTCTCTCCCATTATTTTCAGGTTCTAGCCCACCTCGATCCATGAATAACTAGGTCCCACTGGTCAGGCAAGTGGTGCCCAACCTGCTGCTCCAGGGATGGCTTTACAGTGGAGTCCCCCAACCCTGAAGAAAATCAGTAGTATACACCGAGAACAGTGCTGGACCTGCAGACCTGCGAACTGCAGTGTAAGAATGGAAAAATTTAGCTGAACTCTCCACTGACCCCAGGAGTAGGCAAAAGGGTCACATTCTTGACTGTTTACGACAGGGCGGTTTTAAGACAGCACCTTTGAGTGAATGAGAACAGGAAATGAACTGTGCCACACTGCCCAGGAGCCCCAGCCAAAGCAGCCTTCCTGGGCTAAGTGTATGCTTGGATAGTTCAACTTGATTGGTCCACACTGGATGCTATGAGATGATTGGTTTTTTGAAGCGCAGGCTTTGTAGTATCCCTATAAAAGCTGTCTGAACCCTGTACCTGGGGTTCCCAGTCCTCTACCCCACATGGAGTATGGCTGTGGATCACAGTGCACTGGAATATAAAAGACCTCATGCTTTTACATCAAGACCACTTCTCGTGAGTGAATTGGGGGGGTGCCTTCCTGTGTCGGGGCTTGAGGGTCCAGGCCCTCCGGTGGGTCTCTCACTTGGTGCATTGACAGGGAATGGCCCAGAGACTGTGACCACCCCTCTCACTTGAGAGCCTGGAGTTGGATTTACTGGGACCCACTCTGGATGTATGTGTGTGTGCTGGTATGTATTATATGTTGGCCAGCATCTCGTTCTGAATATGTGTTTTCTGGTATCTGTTTTCTGCCTGTTTGCTGTAAACAAGGGTGGGTCACATGTCTGGATCTGTTAGTTGCTGTTTGATGTGTGTTTTCTGGTACCGGTTTTCTGCAAAGCATTCTCAGTTATGGTCTGCAGCTGCCTTTTTAGGCCCTAAAGACTAAATGGCTGTGATCAGCGAAGTGCTATTTGGTCACAAAGCTGTGTTCCTGGGGGAATCTCCAGGGGGGAATATAAGAAGTCTGGGGATGCCCAGTTGTATCTTCTGTCTGTAGGCAAATAGGAATAGGGCCTCGGTGAGGAGGCTCTAGGTTTCTGGCTTCTGTGGTCAGTAGGACCAAGTCTGAATCTGTTTGATGCCGGGGGTGGGGGGGGCACCCTGGGAGATGAGAAGCTCTCAGCTTCTGTCTGTCTGTCAGTAGGACCAAATCTGAATCTCTTTGCTGCTTCCCCGAGATGACCCCGGGGGTGAGGAGGTTCTCGGCTTCTGTCTGTTAGTTGGTAGGACTGAACTCTGAATCTGTCTGCTGTCTGATGTTTGCTGGAGACTAGGCAGGTCACGTGTCTGGGTCTGTTAGTTTCTGTTTGATGTGTTTCGTTCTGTGAGTCTTTGGCGTTTTGTCTTTGTCTATAGTTTTACCCCTAGGACTGACTGTAATGGACGACTCTCCTTAGTTTAACTCTTGACCACTGACTGAAGTTAACCCATCATTTGTCAGTAGAGATTAAGGAGATTCTGGCAGACTTTAGTGCCTGAGTTAGTGGACATTCAGTGCCACATGGCATTTAATTTTGAGATTATCCAAGCCGTTAGGGCAACTGTTTTTCAGGACCTAGCTCTCTTCCTGACCCACTGCCCCAGGGGAGCATTTGTGCAGGTCCATCATTGGGGCCCTGGAAGACCCAGCAAGAATGTAAAAGCGGGTCTCTAGCACCCTGGAACATGCCACCAGGGCTAGGTGCAGCCATGAGGCTGTGGGCCAGGGCGGCAGGGGCGGAGCCACGCCGGAATGGATGGGCAGGGTTATGACCATCTGGCTGTGCATGTTTGGCTCTCTCCCAGTTTCCAGATTATAGCCTCCAGTGCTGTGCCTCAGATCTTTGTAATTGGAAAACTAGATCCTTATAATTAAAAACTAACCATCCCCCTTTCTCAAATGCTTCACGGGGTTGGTAGAGTCTCTTGTGTTTTGTCAACAGTCAACAGCCTGCTTCAGAAGCTCTTAACAACTGAGGAGCAGGAGAGAATTCTATTGACTTGGGATTCCTTTCCATCTCACCCCAGTTGGAACTGCAACGCCATGGAATGTAGGAGGAGCTTAAAAGTCTATCACCAGGCTCTGATGGCATTTCTCCCAGGTGCTGTGAGACAGCCCACCAATTTAGCTGAGATGAGGGAGGTGATTCAGGGACCAACCAAATCTCCCCCCGGTGTTTCTTAAAAGGCTCATGAGGCCTTCAGGCGGTTTGACTCCCATTGACCCTACCTCAGCTGCTCCAGAGAGCTTCAATGAATCTGGCTTTTAGAGGGAGGAACAGGCATGACAGAAAACAGGAAAGAAATTCGACTAAAATCTTGGCCGCAGTAATTAAAAATTTTAGAGCAGGCCCTAGACAGTCAGGAAGCCTGGGCAACAGGATCCCTCTTGGACAGACTAATGTGCATATGGTAATGGGTGCCACAGGGCAATGGGTGCAATATTCATGGACTACCCCTTCGGTAGAACAGTGAACCTTGGCATGGGTCGGGTATCTCACTTGTTCCTAGTTATCCCAGGATGTCCTTACCCCCTGTTAGGAAGAGACATCCTGTCAAAAGCAGGAGCCCGGATTCATTTTGACTCTGAACAGCCATCAGTTACCAATACACGGGGAAATCAATTTGCAGGTCCTTACTGTTAGGCTAAAAGATGAATGCAGACTCCACTTTGAGGAGCCAGAGCTTGACCTCAACTGTTCAGATGGAGCTGGAACCTCCAATATGGACTGATGATTGCCCCATACTCCCTTAGCTTGGGCTAAAATATCCAGAATGGGTCTGGCGGAAACAAATGCCTCCAGAGGTTATTCAGCTGGAAAGCTAGTGCTACACCAGTGTCAGTTAAACAGCAGCCCATGAGTAGAGAGGCCGGGGAAGAAATTCGACCCCACATCCAGAGGGTGAATCCAGCAAGGTGTCCTGGTTCCTATTCAATCTCCCTGAAACACTCCCTTGCTGACAGTTAAAAAGCCTGGTACCAATGATTATCGGCCAGTGCAGGACTTGAGAGAGAAGTCAATAAAAGGACACAGGACATACATCCAACTGTCCCAAACCCTTAGTAACCTCCTGAGTGCCCTCACACCTGAGCGGAGCTGCTACATCATATTAGACCTAAAAGATGCCTTCTTCTGCCTAAGGTTACATCCTACCAGCCAACTGCTTTTTACCTTTGAATGGAGGGGACCCCGACAGGGGTAAAACCGGACAGCTCACTTGGCCCCGACTGCCACAAGGGTTTATTAAACTCCCCGACCATCTTTAATAAGGCCCTTCATAAAGATCTCGCCAGCATCAGGATCCAACTCCGCCAGGTGACCTTCCTCAGTATGTGGACAACCTACTTCTAGCAGGAGCCACCCAGCAGGACTGCATGGAAGGAGCAAAAGCACTGCTGCTGGGAACTGTCAGATCTGGTCTATGGAGCTTCTGCCAAAAAGGCCCAGATCTGCAGGAGAGAGGTAAATTACCTGGGGTACAGTCCACGGGATGGGCAAGGATGGCTGACAGAGGCTCGGGAAGAAAACCGTAGTCCAGGGATACCAGCCCCCAACGACAGCCAGGCAAATGAGAAAATTTCTGGGGACAACTGGGTTTTGCGGGCTATGGATCCCAGGGTTCGAGACCCCTAGCAGCCCCTC
Organism: Phodopus roborovskii; assembly: GCF_943737965.1. Taxonomy (NCBI): domain Eukaryota; kingdom Metazoa; phylum Chordata; class Mammalia; order Rodentia; family Cricetidae; genus Phodopus; species Phodopus roborovskii. The sequence continues at coordinate 100,036 of NW_026126840.1, read as the reverse complement.
TCTACCCACTGACTAAGAAAAAAGAAAAAAGAAAAATTCTCTTGGGCTTCAGAGCATCAGGAGGCATTTGATGCCATTAAGAAGGCCCTGCTGAGTACACCTGCACTAGCTCTCCCTGATGTAACTAAACCTTTTAGTGTAAGGAAATAGCCCGGTGGGGGTTTAACTCAATCCCTGGGGCCATGAAACAGACCAGTGACTTATCTGTCAAGGAAGCTTGATCCTGAAGCCAGTGGATGGCCTGGCTGTCTAAAAGCTATCCTGGCCGTGGTGGTACTGGTCAAAGACGCTGACAAGCTGACTTTGGGGCAGAAAGTAACCATAAGAGCCCCCATGCACTGGAGAGCATCGCCCCGGCAGCCCCCAGACTGATGGATGACCAATGCTTGCATGACTCACTACCAAAGCCTGCTTCTCACTGAGAGGAATTACCTTCCTCTGCCTGCTACCCTCAACCCTGCCACTCTACTGCCTGAGGAGACTGATGAACCAGTGATTCATGACTGCCATCAACTGCTGGTAAAAGAGACTGGAGTTTGCAAAGATCTCACGGACATCCTGCTGGCCAAGGAGGCATTGAACTGGTTCACCATTGGGAACAACTACATGGTACAAGGTAAAAAATTGGCTGGGGCGGCAATGATGGGCCAGCAGCCTGCCAGAAGAAACCTCAGTATGAGAAGCTGAGCTCATGGCCTTAACACAAGCATTGCAGCTGGCCAAAGAGAGAATCCGTAAACATCTACACGGGCAGCAGTTATGCTTTTGTAACTGTACATGTACACAGGGTAATCTGTAGACAAAGGGGACTTGCTATACTTTAGATAGAAAGAAGCTTTACCTTACTCAGAAGGGTTAGAATATGTCCAGCTGATATATCGTCTAACCCACCTAGGGGCTGAACATCTGCAGAGACTGATTAGAACATCCCCTTGTCATATTCTAAGACTATTGGGGTGGCCAGGAACTGAGATAAGCAGATGTTTATGGTCTGATGTTTATGGCCTAGACATTACCAGAGCCTCAGAGTCAACACAGCTACCCCTCCCCCAATTCCTCTCCGCTTGCTTTAAAAACTCCTCTTTGTGCATAATAAAGTTAGACCTTGACAAGCATTGCTTGGTCTTATTCCTTCTTTCTGTCCCATTATTTTCAGGTTCTAGCCCACCTCGACCCACCAATAACTAGGTCGCACTGGTCTGGGCAAGTAGCTTGTGAACCTTATAGCATATCTGCTGATCATGGTTAACTGGTCCTTATGGCCCAAGAAGACAAATGCAAACTGAAACCAAGAACGCATTCCAGAAAACAGATACCAGAGAACACATACTCAGAACAGAGACGCCAGCCAAACACACAATACATAAAAACACACACACACACATCAGAGGGGGATCCCCATACCTCCAAGTCCAGGTTCTCGGGTGAGAGGGGTGGTCGCGGTTTCCAAGCCAATGTACCTGTAGAGTGCAGACCTTCACGCACCCGCTCAGGAAAGGTGCCTCCCCCTATCATTCACGAGAAGCGGTCTTGATGTAAAAGCATGAGGTCTTTTATATTCCAAGGTCACTGGGGTCCACAGTCATGTGCCACGCTGGGACAGAGGACTAAGGACCACGAGGGCAGAAGTAAGATAGCTTTTATAGGATTACAACAAAGCCCTTGCATCTTAAACCAATCATCTCATAGCATCCAGAGCCTACACAGTGCAGACAAATCAATTTAAACCATCCAAACCCGTGCTTTATAGACCAATCAGTTCCTGTTGTTTGTGATGGCAAAATACCTTAACCATATTTTAAGAGTATCAACTCAGGCTTTTTATGGAAAAGATTAAAAATCCAAGATGTATTCTTTTTGAGTTTTTTTAATACATAAGTAAACATAAATATCATATATGATGGAGTTTTTTCTAATTTTTTATATTTCCTTACTATTTGGTACGTATACTCTATCTTTAGACTCTAAGACATATACTAAGTAGCCATATTGGACTTTCAAGAAGATGGCATAGACATTTCATTATTTTATTAGCTGATTGAAGACTTTTTGAATTCTCTTTTAAAAATGACCTGATTACAAAATAATTTAACTCTCTATAGTCAAAAGATGAAAAAAATATAGGATCTTCCCAGAAAGCTCACTTGGAGGACAGTTGTTTTATTATGTAAGCAAATGTAGTTTAGGCAAGCTTGGCCTTGTGGCAAAGTAAAGGGCAAAAAGGCCACTCACAGTGGCTGGTCTGAATTCAGTCTGCATTAATTCAGCTGGGGACAGACTGGAGAGAAAAACACTTGAACATCATTGAATGCATTTTACTGGGATCATTTAAGGAAAAGAACATGGGAGAACTACATCTTGTTTGGCAGGGTGAAGTAAAGTAAGAAAAAGTTCAAAAGAAGCCAAAAACATGCTATGGCTGGACATTTAGACCCAAATTACTTGAACAGGTTTGGGTACTTTCTCAGGGGACTTTTCATACCAGGAGAAGATGGGGGTGTCTTAGGGTATCTGCTGCTGTGAAGAGACAATGACCATGGCAACTCTTATAATGGAAAAACATTTGTGATGGCTCCCTTACATTTCAGAGGTTCAGTCCATTATCATGGTGATACCATCAGTGTGTAGACAGACATGGTGCTGGAGAAGTAACAATCATAAATCTTGCAGGCAGCACAAAGTAGTCTGTGTCACTTTGCCTTGAGCACATATGGGACCTCAAAGCCCAGCCCTACTATAACACTTCCTCTACAAGGCCACACCTACTCCATCAAGGCCACCTCTCCCATCAGTGACAGTTCCTTTGGGGTCCATTTTCTTTCAAACCACTGTATGGGGTGTCAGTTTCAGTTGAAACCAAAGGAGGTTCCAGTTGGAACAAGATAAAAGAAACTTTGCCCTGTCCAGATCTCCCTACTTTTATACCTGGATGCAACAATGATAAGATATAATAGAATGTTTAATTCTGATGGTTGTTAAGGGAAGATACACATACTCCATTGTTAGAGTGGGGTGTGTATATAATGGATACAGATAATGATCTCAGGTGATCAAGTGCACTGTTAGAAGAGGGGTTTCCATTGTCCTGACTAAAGTCATAGTTTGCCAGACATCCAGTCTCATGGACAGTAGTGTTCTTAGATGGGAAATTGCTATTTTTTCCTAGTATGAACATTTGGATTTGGACTCTGGGTTTTTTTTTTTTTTTTTGGGAAATATTTTTGAGATTGGTGTCAGTAAGGCAGGAGTGTTGGCACTCTTACAGTAGTAGTTGACCTTATTGCTGGAAAGAAGGGTAATGCTTAAAGCCAATCAGTGGATCTTGGTATGGGAATCGATCTGTGGAAAGAGTACACAGGCATTCTAGTTCTTTTTGTGCTCAAATGCCTGGGGTTAAATGCCAATGAAAACAAGTTATTCTTTTTCTCAAGGGCTCTTTGTGTTGTCCTGCTTTTGTTTTCAGGAAAGATAAAGAGCCTGAAGGTAAGTGGGAACATCTGGGAGGAGTTGGGGGAGGGGATACCATGATCAAAATATATTGTGTAAAAAATGTTTTTCTTTAAAACAGAAAATATCAGCCCAGTTGTAGTGGTTGTTGTGGTGGCATGTGGGGTGTCTATGTGTGATGGTAGCTCAATACTTTAAACCCAGCACTTGGGAGGCAGAGGTGGATCTCTGTGAGTTTGTGGCCAGGCTGGTTGGTCTACAGAGCGAGTTCAGGTATAGCCAGGGTGACACAGAGAAATCTTGTCTGGAAAACCAAAACATATGTACCTGTGGCCTTGGGAAAGCCATTGAATGTGCTAATGACAGACATTAGGGTGAGTGTCTCACGTTTGTGTAACAATATAATGTTACTATAACTCCAAAGGAAACTCAACATTGTTTTGCCATTAACCACATCCTTACAATAAACAGAAGTGCAGCTGTCAGCAGTCACTACTGAGTCTGGGGATTGGAGCCCATATCCTGGACTTCATCAATACTTCTTCTGGTTGATTCCCATAATCTAACACCCATCTTTCAAATTCAAATGAATAATGCCCTACTATGCTATGAGATTGCTGTCTGAGAGTCTGATTAAATCTGGGTGAAGTGTAAACATCTTCTGTTGGGAAATTTAAGTGCTTGTCCCTTACAGTGCTTTTCCTCCCCACCCAGATGTAGAACTTCCACTGCAAACAAGGTTGAGCAAACAAGGTTGTTTTCAAAACTTTCAAGTGTGCAGTGCCTGTGCTTTGACCCCAGGTGTGGGTGGTGCATGACTTCCTCCTATGCTTAGCCCATCCCCCTGGCTTGGGTGTAGAAGCCCATTAGTCTCTAATAAACAGTGGTGATAGCAGCAGCTTCTTCATAACTTCTCCAGGTGGTCTGCTCAGTGTTTCAATCCTGACACCCTCCACCAAGCTTGGTACTCTGGCTGTACAGGTGCAGCAATCTTCAGGGTTTGTTTGACATGTCTGCATTGGCCCTGATGTGCAGCCAGAGAAGCAGTGAGTTGGAAAAGCACATCGTTTGTAACCACAAGGTAAACAGGACCCAGTAGTGTTTTTAAATGGTCATACCTGCTTTGCATGTGGAATGATCTCTTAGCCTAGTCAGCCACACACTTATGTAGGCCTACCTTAACCAAGAGCCAGCTGAGGTCACACATGCTGTGCTGATGTGCACAGAGGGGCGATCTCAAGCTGGGTGGCTCTAGTACACACCTTCTATCTAAACAGAGAATTGCATTTGCTAGCACATGCTCTGGTGCCTGATTACATAACTTACGGAAGCAACAACTCCTACAGGGGTAAGTGACTAGGATTTTTAACTGGTTCAAGGATGCCTGCCACTCTCCAACTTCCCATCAAGTGAAATGCTCTTGATTTTGTATCTGAATATGAAACCACTTTATAAATTATTCCTTCTTAGGAGTTTTAAATAAGAAATCTTAGGAAAACCATGCCCTATGGCTCTTCAGAATGCTCTGAGTTGGTCACAGGGTAGAGTGGGAGCATTTGCCTTCCTGGACACACTTCCGGTAGAAATCTGGACTTCATGTGTGGTGGCTGGCAAATGCCTTAATATACTGAGAACTTTTGCTATCCCTAAAAGTGTTAAATGTATGCCTTCATTTCTTTTAATATATAACTAGAAGTAAGAATTCCTGGTAAGCACTTGTTTCTTACTTCCCTTCCTTCCTTTCTTCCTTCCTCCGTTTTTTTGCCTCCCTCTGTTCCTACCTTTGTTCCTGTAAGGATGGAAATATTTAGCCCAATTTTCCCTAGACTCTGCCCCCTAGCAGTGAGTAGGCAAAAGGTCATTCTTGACTGTTTTATGACAGGATGGCTTACTGACAGCACCTTTGAGTGAATGAGAACAGGAAATGAACTGCGCCATACTACCCAGGAGCCCCAGCAAATGCAGACTTCCTGGACAAAGTGCGGGCTTGGATAGTTCAAATTGATTGGTACACACTGGATGCTATTGAGATGATTGGTTTGTGATGTGTGGGCTTTGTTGTAACCCTATAAAAGCTGTCTGAACCCTGTACCCAGGGTTCCGAGTCCCTGTACCCCAAGTGGAGTAGGCTGCGGACCCCAGTGCACTGGAATATAAAAAACCTCATGCTTTTGCATCAAAACCACTTCTCATGTTTGCACAACAGGAGCTCTTACCAACTTAGTCATCTCCTCTGAGTGATTTGGGAGGTGGAGCGCCTTTCCTGAGTCGGGCTTGAGGGTCCACGCCCTCTGCGGGTCTTACATTCCTACCTTCTGTTGTCCCTTCCTCCTTTCCTTCCATCCTTCTTCAGAACCCCTATATTATTTTCTATGGCTGACCAGCAGTTTTAGCAAGGAAGCAGTTCCTGGCAAATGACAGATATGTGTAATGGGAGAAGCACTTCCGTACAAATTAGTGTCCTGATAGTCAGGGGCTGGTGCTGGCTAAGAGGTCCAAAGTGTGTGGCACAGACCCACCTGAAAATGCTTGAGTCTGGGGGCTGATATTATAGAGTGAGTCCCTATTCAAGGCCTTATCTTGCTGGAGTGCTTTAAAACTAGAAAAATATTGGGACCAGATTCCAGTTTTAGAGGAACTGTGGTTGTAAGTTGTAAGCTGTACCTTCCAAAGGATTCCAGTTGAAAATTAGGAAAAGAAAAAAACATAGGTGTCTATATATGTCTCTTTATATGCGACTATCAGAGGCTACTCAGGGTCATGCAGATAGTATTGAGTCCCATGGCATTAATTTTTGCTTCACTTTGTTTTGCAATGAGTGAAAATTTGGCAGTTTTCTGTATTAAGCTTTAAGCTTTGGGCTGAGGAGATGACTGAGTTGGTAAGAGCTCCTGTTGTACAAACATGAGACCCTGAGTTTGAACCTGCAGCACTGACATAAAAGCTGGGCGTGGCCATGTGTGCTACCCCAGGGTAGGACAGCCAGTCCAGTATAAATGCTGAGGCAGTAAAACAAAAGAGCCTATGTCCTCCTCTGGCCTCTATATGCACAGGCATGAGCACAGGGCACACAGGTAGGCACACGGTACACATGTGCACATGGACACAAAGCTGAGTACCACATTCACAATACACTAGAAAGAAGTTAACAGTTCCAACATCTCCTGTAATTATCCACAGGGAGGTATCTATTGGCTGAGAACTGAGCTATACTCTGCCACACTCATATCAAAAATGAGATCCTCTACACACATGGTCCAAGATCATGGTCCTGCTATCTCGCCTTCCTAGTTGCTTTGATGGACAATTCACACTCAGCCTTTGTTAAGAATGGTCATCTCATGAGTGTCATTTATGCCCAACAACGTACACTCTAGCTGCTTTCAGAGCTAAAATCTTGAACTTTTGACTTTCAACAAAAGTCTGCTACACAAGGCTTAGATAGGCCTAGCAGAGTGTGACTTACTGGTGGTTGGTCCAACTGGCTTGGTTAAGTGGCCTCCATATCATGCTGAGTCATGGGAGTTGGAGATTAAAAATTAATGAAGTTGGACAGGAAGAAGTCCTTTGTGCGAGATAAAGTGTCAAATGTTGTCAGTATTACCCCAAAAGGACAAACAGTATCTGTTCAATCAATCAAAAGCAGAAAACATTTTGTTTTTAAGTGCTACTAAATCTGTCATACACAGGGAGATTCAGGTTTCTGTTCTGAGACAAGGTCTCACTTTATAGACCCTGGCAGCCTAGATCTCACAGATTCAGGTTTCCCATTGCCTCCCAAGTGTCAGAATTAAAGAAATGCACCACCGATCTGAGCATTTTAGTTTCACTATTTTCATGATAGGAGCTCACTATTTAATTTATCTTTGTTCTGCCAACAGAGTTTTCAAAAACTAGACTTACAGTACTGATATCTTTAAGATCAAACAAAGTGGGAATGATAGTTTTCAACAAGATGTGATCCAAAAGCATGTATTACTCCATGATGGCTGGTAGCATTGCTGTCTTCACCCAATTGCTGAGGGGCAGAAGGAAGGCCTGACCTTGACCAGGAACCAGCTGTTCCTGTTTTTCAGTTCCCATCTGTGGATTCAGCCAGAGGCATAGAGGCCAGAGAAATTCCTGTCACCTCCTTGACCTGTGTTTAGGGTGTGGAAAAATGATCTTTATGGACCCTTTCTGCTCTATTCTTATGTGGCTTATTCTTATGTTGGCTATGTCAATCTGATTTCTGATACTGGGTGACATTGTTCTGTTTTGTCAGAGAGGGCAAGGAAGGAAGTGAAGTGAAGGCAATTCTCACTGGGGCATCTAGGGGAGCAAGAGCTACACTGGACTCCTGCTCAAGGCCTGGCCAGCTTGTCTGAAGGCCTTTACAGCCAGAAGTGTCTCTGTGCCCTTCAGCTCCATTCCCTAGGGGCAGCCTACTTAATGTGAATTTCTGGGGGAAACTGACTTTCTCTGGATCTTCATCTAGAGGTCTGGGAGAAACACAGACTGATAGTACTGACTTCAGTGATACCTGCTATTGTTCTGTGTCTCTAAGTCCCAGGCCTTCAGGGTTTCAGTGTTATATATAAACTGGCACTACCCAACATGGTGACCCTAACAACATGCAAATTTTACCACTCAAATGACATTGAAGAAATCAATTCCTCCATTGTCATTCAATCATATTTCAAGTAGACATAAAATTAAATTGTGGCCTGTGGCACCTGGTGTGTCTTGCAGGGGCCTCGCTCTCTCCCTGGGAAGCCATGGAAATCTTGGGAGGGACATTGTGCTTGGAGGAAGAACATGACTGCATGCCCTTAAAGTGGGTCTTTTTCTGCCCCTCCCCCCTTTCCTGGTTTCCAAAAGATCAGCTCTGCTCCTGCCATGATGCTCTGCCTTACCACAGGCACAGAAATAAGAGCCAGAGGTCCATGGACCAAACCCTCTGAACCCAGGAGCTAAAAGAAGCCTTACCGTCTTTTAAATTGTTTCAAGTGTTCATCACAGGGACCAGTGTGCCAACGCAAGCACCTACTATGTGTAGCACAGTGATAGCTACTAGGCGAAACTCTGTTATTCATGCTGACTTCCCCTATCCCCTGCCCCAGGGATTCAGAGAGTTCAAAGAGATCCTGCTTTGACTTCCACACATACTCTCTCTCTCCCTCCTGCTCTCTCTCCCTCTCTCTCCCTCTCTCTCTCTCTCTCTCTCTCTGTATGTGTCTCTCTCTCTACCTCTCTTTCTCTCTATCTTACATGCACACAGGTGCCTCACTAATATTTTTTGGAGCCCACAGGTCTTTCCATCTGTCATCTCTTCCCGTAGTAGGAGGCCTGATATCAGGGTTGGTACCTAATATGCAATGGAGATGCTATGTTGCAGCCATGGCCTCACAGAAGAAATCAATTTAGATATCAGAGCACACAAAGTTACCTCTCATATAGGTGCAGAGGCAACTGGCTACAAATACTTCAGAATGAATTCTGGCCTGATGGAGGGAAGTGTAGGCAGATATTTGTTCTGTCTGGTCCCACAGAAATTTAGTCCCCATGAAACACAGAGTGACATATATTAATTATGAACTGTTTGGCAGATGAATCAAGATTCTCATTGGGTAGTTTTTTCTTAATTATTAACCCATTTCTATTACTATGTGTCTGATTTTTTTCTTGGCTTACCCAGCCCTCTTGATCCCTTGGCATCTACATGGCATCTTTCTGGCTGCTCCCCTCTGCCTTCCTCTTTCCCAGCATTCTCCTGATCTGGTAGCCCTGTCTATACTTCCTGCCTGGTTATGTCCTGCCTGCCCATTGGCTGAAACAGCTTTAGGCATCATCCACTAATAGAAATATATATTCACAGCATAGAAAAAGACACCCACCTTGCAGGAATCATTGAAGAAAATCATCACCTTACAGCTTGTATAGATACCCACACTTTTCATCTGTCCTGTTCCCTAAGATCTATGTGCCATTTTCACTGAAAGGAGCTTCAGTTCCCACTGACCTAGAATGGAGAGTGTTCTGCATTGTGCAGGTTATTGAGAGTTAGGGTAGGGATCTATTATGCTTTGAATATGCAAGTTTTCCCATAGCTTCAGGTTAAGGGCTTCCTGCCAGCTAATAGTTTCAGAGCGCTCCAATCAACAGTGGAGTTGTCCTTGATGCATGGGTTGTGATTTAACTTTAGTAATGTTTCTTTTCCAAATGTGGGAGCCCTTGTGTTTGGGGCACAGATGTTCACATTTGAGATTTCGTCTGGATGGATTTTTGTTGGAAAGATCATCAAATGCCCTTCTTTTCCTTTTTTGATTGATTTTAGTTTGACGTCTAGATTGCTAGATATTCTGATAGGTACACCCTCTTGTTAAGTACATTTTATTGGAAATTTTTTTCTCAACCTTTCTCTATGAGGTAATGTCTGTCTGTGAGGTTAGGTATGCTTCCTGTATGCAGCATAAGGATGAATTCTACTTTCATATCTTATTTATTAGACTTGTCTTTTTATAGATGAAATGAGACCATTTATATTAATGGATATTAATGACCAGTGATTGCTACCTCCTGTTATTTGTTGTTGGTGATGATTACATTGTGTTTTCAGTTCACTTCTTTGGGATTTGCCGATGTAAGCTCATCTATTGCCTGTGTTCCTGTGGATGTAGCTTTGGTTGATGTTTTCCTTCTATTAATTTTTGTAGGCCTGGGTTTGTGGATAGGTATTGTTGAAATCTGGGATTGTGATGGAAGATCTTATTTTCTCCATCTATGAAAGCTTTGCTGGATATAGTCATCTATGGTTGGAATCTGTGGTCCCTTAGTTTCTGGATAATGTCTGTTAAGGGCCTTCTCGTTTTCAGTATTTCCAGTGATAAGTCAGGTATAATTCTTATATGTCTGCCTTTATATGTTTCCTGCCTTTCTCCTTTTCAGCTTCTAATATTCTTCCTTTATTCTCTATGTTATTGTTTGGATTATTATGTGGTGAGAGGACTTTTTGTTTAGTTTTGGTCCTGTTTATTGAGTGTTCTGTAGGCATGTATTTCTTTAGGTTGGGAACGTTTTTTTTTTTCTATGATTTTGTTGAGTATATTTTCTGTGTTGGACTTCTTTTATACATATTATTTTTTGGATTCAGTCTTTTCATGATGTTCTAGATTTCCTACATGATTTGTGTTAAGGATTTATTGGATTTAAAATTTTCTTGGATCAATGAATCTATTTCCTTTATTGTATCTTCAACACCTAAAACTCTGTGTCTTCAATCTTTGTATTCTGTTGTTTATGCGTGCTATGATTCCTGAGCATTTACACAGATTTTTCTATTTGCAGAGTTGTCTCAGTTTGTGTTTTCTTTATTGCGTCTATTTCAGAGTTCAAGTCTTGGATTCTTTCCTTCATTTGTTTGACATATTTCCCTTGGTTTTCATTCAGGGATTTGCTGATTTCTCCCATTTTTTTGCTTGTCCTTTTCTTCATTTATTTAAAAGAATTTTTCATTTCCATTTTAAGGGCCTCAATTATGCTAAAAACGTTATTTTTCAGATCATTTCCTTCTGCTTCATCTATGTTAGAATGTTCAGATCTTGCTGTTTTAGCATCACTAGTTTCTAGTGGTTCTGTACTTCTCTTTATAATGTTGAATGTGTTCTTATTTTGTTGTCTATGCATCTCTTCCTCTGAGTGATGTAGATGGAGCTTGTGCTTCAGAGGGTCTCATTTTCTCCAATTGCTCTAGTGTGGGGATGTGGCTCAATTGTTTGCTTCTTGGGGTACAAGAGATTCCAGTGAATGCTACTCCTGGAGGAAGTAGGTCCAAGGCTCAGGTGGTGACTCCTTGAGGTGCAGGTGGGCCTACAGCTCTGGTGGTCTCTTCTCAAGTTGGAGGAAGACCACACTTCCAGTGCTTGCTCCTCTAGATGTAGGTGGGGACTGAGGATCCTGTGGTTCATGTAGCAACAGGGTATGTCCAATTGAGAAATGGCAGTGGATAATGGCTGGGACACAGGTGCTCTTTCTCGCAGATACTTTTGGGGATAGCTTCTGGAAGGAACAGATGGAAGCCACTGCTGTAGTCTCAACTGGTGGTTACTCACTGCTCCCGGGCCTGGGAGGATGGAAGTTTCTGTTCTGCCCAGTCCTACATCCATTCATTCTCAATAAACACACAGAGGCTTATATTAATCAAACTGTTTGGCCTATTGGGGCAGCTTATTACTAAAAAATTTCTTACAACTTAACCTATAGTTCTTATTTATGTTTAGCCATGTGGCTTGGCACGTTTTCTCAATTCGACATTCTCATCTTGCTTCCTCTGTATCTAGATAGCAGCTGAGTCTCTGTCTTTCCTCTCCCCAGAATCTACTAATGTCCTAGCCCTGCCTATACTGTCTGTCTCTGCTGACCAATCAGCATTTTATTAAACCAGTATGAGTGACAAATCTTTTCCTTGAATGAGATTATTATCAGACCTGAGGTTCAGGCCTCCCCTCTGACATTGCTAGGCCTCATCTCATACTGCTCCTGGGCCAGAGGCTCTGGCCTCCCTCTGACGTTCCACACTCCATTTTTACCTCTCTGACAATCCTCAGAGTCAAAAGGTTGGTATCCTGTGTATGCCCCACATTATCACTACCTGTCTCTGTCCTATATTGTCACTCCCTGTATCCTCTGTACAGATTCCCAGACCTCTATGTTTAACTAATGGCCAGCATTTTTCACTGATCATCAGGGAAGCTTTATTGGTCAGAAAACAAACAAAATATCACAACAGGAGTGTGCTGGCACAAGAAGTGTCTGCTGGGCTTAGTACACATTATTATTTCTTATCCTTTGCCCCTTCCTTCTGTTTCTTGGCCACCATAAAGTGAGCATCATTGTTCTTCATAGGCCTGAAACAACGGAATCTGGCAACCTTGGAGTGAAATCTTTTAAACCAAATGAGTCTTTCTTCCTGCCCACTGACATTCTCAAGTATCCTGTTACAGCAATGAGTAGTTCACTAGTACAGTGTACCACTCTATTCTCAAAGATTATGTGTCTTACACTTCCAGGTCAGTCCACTGTGAGGCTAAGGCAGGGCAGGATGGCAAGGCAGGAGTTTGAAGAAGAAACCATGGAGGAACAGTGCTTACTGGTTTGCTCACTGGCTCATGCTCAACTAACTTCTACCTGCCTATGTATGGTGCTACCCACAGTTGGCTGGGCCTAGCTCCATCAATTATCAATTAAGATAATATCAAACACACATGACCATAGGGCATTGCAATTTCACAGTTGGTGTTCTCTTTTTTCCAGGTATTAAGTTAACAATATAAAATACCAGTAAAATGTCTAAGCAAAGACAAAATACAAGCATCCATCAGCCATAAAGTAGTCTATTCTGTTAGGAAACACAAGGGGGACTTCCCAATTGATTATGGGCAGCAGCCACACTCTTCCTCCCCAGCCTCCTAGACTAAGATATGTATGATGCCCCATCACAACATTGTCCTGTCTTCTCACAGCATGGAATCCAGAGTGAGACTACCTCCTCACCCTTTCCTAAATCACCTAACTCAAAGCATCTTCTGAGAAGTCCCCCTTGACACCTTTCTATAAGACACTCAACAGTGAGGGATATAAAGGCAGGGAAGCTTGTTGCTCTGGGAGCTCGGATACAGTTACAAAGACTGGAAATGTGCTAGTGGATGGGGTGGGGGTCATCAGAAAAGTATCACTGTTCACAATAACCACAATCAACATAAAACATTTGGGGTAACTCTAACCATACATACAAAGTAAGTTTTTTTCTTAGTTGTTTTCAATAAAATACGAAAAAGTTGTTATATAATGCTTATAGTACTATGAATGGGCATATTTTCCATATTTTCCCCTATAAATAATGTCCATTATAATTTACCATATAAAAGAATATATATACATATTTATATACACTATTTTTATTATACTCAATAAATATAGTATGAGCAAGTTTCTGAAAAATGTCCTAAATGTATACATTTCACAAGGTAATAAATAAGTTAAATATATTTTTTTAACATTGAGCTTCTGTTCTGTGGTGAGATACAACTCATTATATATTAAAATTGAAATCTATTTACCAAACAATTAGGAACTGAGCTTCCAAAGACCAGAGGAAAATGCTGTAAGATAAATACCTACTTTTTGCTGTCAAGGAAGCCAGTTTCAAACTTTTGAAAGCAAGTATTTCTCCACCCCCAGACAATTGTAACTTTGTTGCAAAACAAAAAGGAGGAAAACATCCACAATCAACCAGGCCATGGGCTGTCTACTCTTTCCAAGGCTGTTCTGGGCATTATATTGAATTCAGGAATATTATACTTTAGGGAGATAGTGAGTCACTGGCTCACACTAGTGTCAGATAATTAGGAAGCTCTTCCAAGGTGAGAGTTCTCACATCTGAACTATAACTAAGGCTTTCAAGGGAAAGAAGAGATGGAATGGAGTTCTTAGCTACTGGTTCTGGGTGGATGTTTTTATTTTCCCTATTTTTTTCACTATAGTTATAAACTCATGTGAGATCTAGACAAGTGATGGGTATTGTTCTACCCATACAACAACCACTCCATTCTGAATATTTGGTTAATCTGTACAAAAATGTCATGGAAGAAGAAGAAATAAACCAATATTCCCAATAGGAAGCCCTCCCAGAAGAATTCCATCCCGTGTTCTCTGCGGGGAATCTCAGCATGCCTGTGGTAGTGTCACCTTATCCGCTTCTCCCTGCATCACCACTCTGAGTGCATCGGGATACCCCCTTGGTTCAGTCCTCCAGGATGGAGAGTCATTTGAAGCTATGACCACTGCAGCTTCCTGTTCTCATCAGGGAGTCCCGGGACTGGGGTGGGGTCACATTAAACTCTTGGTACTTGTACAGATAGGCTGCAGCTGTAAGTCAAAGGTGGCATCATCAGTGCAGGGACCTAAGTGGGGGCTACATACTGGGCAGCACGGAGCCAGGCATGCCCTGTGCAGGCTTTGGTAGTAGAGGGTCCCTGGACACATTCGAAGCTGAGTAGGTGGTGCTGGCTGTGCTTTCCTTTCTCCCTGAATGAGCAGTCCAGGAATTTTCTCTCCTTATTGACCAGTGCCATGACACTGTCCCTGAAGGCTCCTTAAGCTGGCAGTAGGAGGCCAAGATATTAGTTCCTGCTGGCCTCAGCTGCCAAGTTAGGGGCTCTGTGGAACAATGGTGAGCAATTGTCCAAACTGGACACAGGTTGGATGAATACATGTATATTGCTGGGCATTGGTTGGGAGTCACACACTTTAACTCAGGGCCTGGCTCAAATGAATAGTAGTGAAGGGAGAGGGCAGGGATGGATGGAATGATTGCTTACAGGACCCAGGAGAAGGGAGGGGCAGCCATGTAGAGTGTGGGGCAGAAGAGAGGCGAGAGTTAAGCTTGGCTTTTATTACAAAAAGTTCATTGGCTTGGTTTCAACTCAAACAAAAATCTGTTAAACATCAATAAAACCAAAACAATGAGATTAAAGGAGAGATTAAAAAAAGACAACAAGAAAAAAAAAAAAAAAAACAGGGATCATGAATGCCATCAGAGTTTGAGTTAATATCTCAGCCAGGTCAGTGAGTTGTCCTGTGGCAGGATCACCCCAACCTGGTGCCCTCTGCACTTCTGTCCCAACCCCTCGAGGGTATCTGTTTGCCTCATTCCATGGAGACAGACAGGTGTCTGCATATGGCAGGCCTTGGCAAGGTTCCTGGCTGGAGGACCCTGAGACACTTAGACTGCCAGCCTTAGAAAGCCTCTCAAGCAGCTGTAGACGTCCCATAGCAAGTTAGAGTATGGTGATGAGTGAATGGGGAACTGTCACAGGTGCTCAGCAGCTGAACAACCAAGGACTGTGAGGGTGGCACGAGGCCCCCAGGCTCTGCTGCTGAATGAGGTTTTAGGAGAACCTGTGACTCTGCATTGAGGGCTGTGTGATGGAGATGCTCAGCACCAGGTCCCAGGCACAAGACATGATGAAGCAGGCTAACTGTGGGCTCCTGGTGTCGGCAGGTCTTCTCTCCCAGGGACTGAGAGAAGCACAGCTCCCACTGAGCTGGTGCAAGGAGCCTGGGGTCAGGGTGCCTAAGGCCATGAATCTTCAGCAGTGTATGGTCAGGAGCAATGGGGCTTGAGAAAAGAGGGGCTATGGGGCAGCAACTGACACTGCAGTCCCACTGCAACCCCTCCACTAGGCATCAGGTAGTGGCCAGATCAGATGCCCAAGCTTCAGCCTGTGGTACAGCTTTCCCCAAGGATGGTGAGCAAGCTCAGGTGAATGGGTCAATTGTGTAAATTCTGGCATATTCCACAGCCAGGAATCCCCACACCAGGCATGGTGCTATGCTACCTTCCTCCTCAAGCATTACAGTCTACTTCTTTATGATTCTGACATATGCAGAAGACTGGCTCCAATGTTCATCATTGTGAACTGTGCAACTACTTGACTCTTGGACTTTCTATTCATACTCAGCTATTGATGGTTTAACAACACAGCCATCAACCCATTGCAAAATCCTTTCTGTCTGTCTATCTGTCTATTGGGATATTCATTTTTATAATGGCTGTTACCCTAGACAGCCCTGACTAACACACCAGGCATGTAGAAAGGACATTCTTGTGCAGCTGGACTCTCATAACACTCACATCTCACTTATGAATTCCAGTTGCCACCTTCCCTTAACCTTATCCTTCCTGGGAAGCCTGTTCATATCAGAGCACTCAACCCTCCACCTACACCTCATTCTGACCTAGTTACTCTGTATGATTTAATTCTCATATTATTGTGTAGGGATGTTGGGGAGTGGAAGAGTGAATAGTGGGCAGTGTTTATAAAATGAGTCTTCAATTACCCATGGGTGAAAGAGTAAAAGGATTCTACTCAAGCAGAGAGGAATCTCTAGCTTTGGAAGGATGAGGACTCAATGGATTTCCCTGTGCCCCAGCAGAGGCTTCTGGAAAGGAAACCTCAGCTTCTGGTCAGTCCAGCGAGAATAACTAACAAGGAGGCAAAGGCAGTGCCCCATAACATCAGCAGGTCCTTCTTTGTACATTCCCTTGTATACTGGAGAGCTCTTGGAACTCCCTGTGATGTCACCAGCATTGTAGCAACACCAAGCATCCTTAGCACATTCGTTCAGTGCCTATAAGGTTCACCTATAGACATGTTGTGAAGAATGAGAAGTCTTCTTGGGAGAGAGAATGGACAGCAACAAGAGACCAGAATGAGATACAAGGAGCACACTGTAGGTCTCACTGGAAATCATGGAGAAATAAATGGTCCTGGGTAAGTCAAAGGGAGTTCAAGGAAGGGGCTGTGGAAACTTATGGATGTTGTGGGCCTGAGCCTAACATGGCTGGGGCTCAGGCACTGGAAGCTTCTGGAAAACACTAGGCCTACCCTGTTTCTCTGGGTCCCTAAAGAGCACAGGAGATCAAAGATTCATGTTGGCTTGTTTGGCTGATTTGGCAATTGACAAGGCTGTGGCCCTTGTGCTGGGAAAGGAGAGCACGCTGACAAAGCCTGAGGTCCTCACAGTTAACATGAAAGCCACCAGCTGGCTGGGAGCCACCAAGTGGCTTTATTTATTTATTTCCTATCAGTACTGGCACACAGATCTCCAGTTCAGCCTGAGATCTGTTAGAGCCAGTGGACCTGGACTGAGACTGTCCCATTCCTGTCTGCTCTGGGAGTCCTGGATTGTGAGTAAGGATGACTTAGTGAATCTGGTGATGATGATTGGCCCCTGCACGACTTCTGCTTTAACAGGAGACTCTGGAGCAAAGAGTAAGTGACTTGTGCATTCATACACCATCTCCTTGTTCTAAAAGCACATATCTGAGGGATTTGAAGCCAAGGTACTTACTCTGTACCTGTCAATAAGCTCGAATAGGCTGTCCCATTGGTCACCTCATGCAGGGTGACAGGGGAGACCAGCTCACTTCTGAGACATCCAGCTTCTTATAGAGAGATGGGAGAACTGACATCCACGCAGTGGGAGACTGTTTGGCTTTGCAAACCTGCTAGGGCAAAGTCTCATCTGTCAGACATTTCCTACCCATCCCTCAGTATGCAGGTTTGACTGCAATGAAGTATTGTGTAGGCCAGGCATTGCCCTTGATTTCTGGAATCTGGTATTGCTGAGATAGCTAACCTTGTATGGCATGGCTTGACATTGTGTACTACATAGAAAAGATAAAGTTTACCCACATAACTCATTTGTTTCATGATCCACCCAGTACAGTCCTGAAGTAATGGTTTAGACTTCTGGAGAATTTACAATCCAGGGTAAATATGGTGCTAGCTCTGTATTTTATGGATGCCAGTAAATTTAAAAGAGTAAAGTGTGGCTCTGGAAAAGCTCCAGTGCAAATGGCCCCTAAATATCTGTCCTTTCGTGACTTTTGCCTTCCCTTCTCATGGTACAATGAACATTGTGATTTAAGATGTCTGTGACGCCTTTCCTATGAGCATGTGCATTGTCACAGGTAGCTCCAGATTAGGGAATTTGACTTTTGTGTAGCTCTTGGGGAAGCACCATAGCAATGAAACACTACTTACACTCTCCATGACTGTGACACATTTGATGTTCCTGAAAATGCTTTTCCATATCTGTGTTTGTCCTCTCACTAGCCAATCATCCTTCCTTAACCTTGAGTGCAGGAACTGTCCATCACTCTTCCTGGGAGTGTTTGTCTTGTGTCTGAGGACTCACATGGAAAGCCCCAGTCATTAGCATCTGCAGCCTGACATAATCACTAGTTGATCACATGTTTGCTGATGTCAAGATGGCTGGAATCTATGCTGCTGCTGATTTTGGGAACTTCCCTCATTAACTCTGGGACTGTTCCCCACACCCTTATGCTGTTACAACCTTGTGATATCTCCATAATGTGCATGTTCACATTATAGGACTAATCATTCTTCCCAACATTCTGACCTCCTGATTCCTCAGCAACCATTGTTTATCTTGTTATTGATTAGAGATCTCAAGAAAGGATGAGCCATTTCCTGGTCTGTGTTTGGAATAGAGTCTTCACATTTCCACACAATAAGTGGAGAAAATATTCAAATGAAACAGAGAGAGAGAGAGAGAGAGAGAGAGAGAGAGAGAGAGAGAGAGAAGATCTTGATTTGAAATGAGGAGTTACTGTAGGTCTTTCCTTGAGATTCTGGAAAGGCTCCTGGCAAAGGCTGTATGGCTTCTGTTGAACTGCTGTAGAGCTAGTTTGTAGAAAGACAAGAGCTGGTGGTGGTGAACCCAATAGTCTCTTCCATGGAGATTCTATTGTATCCTGGAGAGCCCTTGATAGTCTTTGCAATGTCAAGAGGGGTATGGCAACACCAAATGCCTGTTGATTATTTGTTCAGGGCAATCTGCGGTTGTGATTGGGAGAGAGAAGGAGAACATGGAGATATGAGAGAGGCAAAAGGAAGCTGGTCATTGGTTTCCTTGTAAAACGTGGAGAAATAAATGCCTAGAGAAGGCACATTGAATCCTAAGGAGGACATTGGGAGCTTCCTGCAGGAGAAGAGCTAGAGCTTGACCTTGTGGTAGTGTGGCTCAGCTGAGAGCTTTTGGAAACTATGGGTGCATCCTCCTTCTCTGGGACTCTGAAGCGCAGACCTAGAGTCAAGCATTTCTGATGGTTAATTTAAGAGGACCATGAATTATCCAGATGACAGCTTCTTTTAGCGAGTTACTTCATTTCATTCTGAGTGGCAAATTGTGACAGGAGGGACAGATTGACTAATTTAATGTGACTCTCTGGGTTGGACATGGATTTTCTTCATCATAACTGGATGCATTAAGTTACCATGGGAATCTGATGCTAATAAGAAGGAAGAGAAATACTCCTGAACATGAATCAAGGCATTTGATGTTCAGATGCTTTGGTCCTGGACACATGTGATCAGGACATGTTCCTGCTAAGCTCCAGGGACAACAGGATTTACCTGCATCACATCAGATATGATGTGACACTGAACTCCAAATCCACATGGCCAAATCCATAGTTACGTCTGCCAGGGCCAGGGGACTACTTTACGCAGTGAGCATATGACTGTTCATGGTGTTTGATTAGAGACATAGATTCCAGACCCCAGTTTTAGGACAGCTATCCTGATTTTTGTGGCCATCACTGGGTTCCTAACACTTCCTCTGGATTCCTTATGGGACTTAGCCTGGACTCTCCTAGCTCTATGCTATTCAAGCATACAAGTCCATTTGTCTTCATCCATATGAAGGAACTACTAGGGAGGCACCAATTCAACTGTCCACCTTCACTGAACAGGAGCAGCAGATGACAGAGTTGGGGAAACTCACCATTAAGCTATAGAGTATGACATATGAGCAAATTTAGCTTGGTGGAATCTTGGACAATTATATCAACAAAGATTTGAACAACAGGTAGTCATTATTGCAAGTGTTCTGCTGACCACCTTGACCCAAATTGTCAAGCCATGCTTTCCTGAGACACAGGCAGCTGTACCTCCATGGTGTCCTGGTGCCTAAACTAATTTTCCTGAGTCCAGAGAGGCAGAACATGGAGCCTGGGTAGGAGTGATGTGGGGGATACAGGCTGCTCTGCTTTTTCCAAATAAAAATCACAGCCTGTGGCCTGAATCACAGTGTTGAGATGGGACAGTAGTATTTGAGTTCTCATCATTCATTTCTATGTCCTTGACAGGTGTTGGCTTGTGTGACATTCAGGATCCTGAGAGTTTGTGCTGAGTCTTTGTACTTGATCAGCAGATTGTGTGCTGAAAGCTCCAGGCAGCACTCGGAAGAGCCCGGTCCTATTCATCAATTTCACTTTGTGGCTACAAGGCTTATAGCTTGTCACTACTCATCTCTGATTTTCTTTCTTATACTCTAAGAGGTGCCACTTCACTGCATTTCATGGGCAATCTGACTGTGTATGGTTTGTGTGGGGAGGTAGAGGACATGGGTGTTTTTGTGCACTCCTGGGAATCTATGGTCTGTGGCAGGGCATGAATATTTGTCACTGTCACTGATCTAGGAGATGCCAGTGCTGAGGCAGGGACTCCACTTCGAGCAGCACAACTCTTGCCCACTGTGCTCACCATGGTGGCACACTGGAATTCCCTGTGAGGTTTATAAAGTCATTCTGAAATTGGGACCCCTCTCTGCAAATACTACGTGTGTGCTCTTGTCCATTGTGTAGCAATAGGAACCCTGAAATTAGAATCCATGTTCTGCAGACAGGAGGAATGTCATCATAGGTTTTTGGTTGGCTATATATGTGTCACAGACTTCTGGGATCTTTCTAGAGTGCTAATCTACATCAAAACACCCATGGCGGGTACTCATGCAGCCCCAGATAACTCCCTTTAAATCCCCTGCCTCTTCTGGCCTGGGAAATGGACAGTATCTGTAATAAGTAAGTAGGTTTCCCATTGTATAGGTGCCAGAATGTGGTATCTACTGTGCTCAGGTTTTCCAGGATATTCATGATTTCATATGTTCTTTGAGTCTGTATTCATGAGGCTCTTTTCTCTACCACAGGCCTAATTCCCTTGAGATGCTGAAAGGAGGCACAAGCAGGTGATGTTGGACCTGCAGAAATTGCCTGTTGAGATCAGTGTTGCTGGAACAAGTGCAAGCAGCTGATTAAGAAAAATGAATCCTACATGTAAGTGCCTGATGCATCTTGGGACAGACTGATTCTGCCCTCTTTGTCATTGACCCCAAGTGAGGGCTCTGTTTCTATCCAGTCTGCCTGTTAGCAAGCAGTCTGCCTTGTTTCCCTTGGATTTGTGCATCTTGGACTCAGATTTGTTGGTGTGAAAAGATACTACATCCCTCCCAATATTGTCATCCAACCTAGGAAAATGGTTTGCATCTTGAAGGGCATGTCAGTCTTGTAGGGGCTTCACTGACCTGGGTCCATGCAACCCATAGACTGAGTTTGTTCTGGTTGGGCCTTCTACCCAGCTTCAGTGAGTATTTGCTCTATACCCGCTGATATTATCCCTGGTGGGCAGTGCATCCTATTCTCGGGGGCACAGTATCATTTCTGGTGCCATGGTTTTTCAGAAGTAGTTTCAGTCATACTGGAATTTGCTTATTCCCTGGATTTGTTCTGCCTCTGTGTGGTGCTGACTTGGCTACTATGAGTCCCAGTCTTAAGCTGTCTGGGAGCTGATGTTCCTGATGGTCCTGATGATCATACTTAGAATTAGAGATGGCAAATGGAGGGTTGAGGGGAGCTCATCATTTTTTGGATGGTTGTTCAGTTATCTTCACAGCCTGATCCTATAAGATTTGATTCCACTGCAAAAATAAAATTGTCCATGTGTTGTGAGTCAAGAACAGAAAGCTTCTGGAGGAGCAGATTGGCCTGCAAGAGTCCTGTGAGAAGGTGAAGAAGCTCTTTAAGGAGATCGATGAGAAGATCTGTGACCCCTGTGCTGTTCAGCATCAGGTAGTCTGAGGAGGTGGGGGCTATCTGGCCACCTGTTTAGTCTTAAACAGGACCAGCCATGTAACCATCCACCCAACAGTCCACACTCCCATCCACATACCAATCAATTGTTCACTTCTGTGATCAATCACAAGTCTCTCTCTCTCTCTCCAGAGTCATCTTCAAGAACCTGGATGATTGGCAGACAAATGCTGCTGGAAGCCACAGTCCACTGAGGGAGATTGGGCAGTCACAAATCACACCTACCTATCATCATGTTAGGAGGGCTGCTATGCAGTGTGGTACTTAGGGAATAGCCTAGAGATTCCATTGATGTGGTCAGTGGTCTGTGGCTCATGTGCTTTGCAAGGTTCAGGTGAGGTGACAGGTACGAAGCAGCTTGCAAGGACAAGTGTCCAGTGCCAATGGCAAGCGAGTGGTTCTCCTTGTCAGATTTTGTGGAGGCATGTGGTCTTCTCCTTACTTCCTGCATCTCAGTGTCATTTCTTCCATTTGCCCAGCTCTTGGTTCACACTAACAGAATCACCTCAACATATTCTGAATAGGCTGTGTGCTCCTCTAGAAATGTGTTGTCCCTAAGGAATGGATATCAGTGTTGTGGGTCTCAGTATTGTGGGTCCTCCTGAATATTTTCTGCTCACTTATGATTTTTGTAGTATCTGATAGTGTATGCATGTGTGTGTAATTGTGTACATTGCTGGGTGTGTTTGTTAGAGAGATAATTACATCTGCTGATGTCCTCTGTTGCTTTCCCTTGATCTCAGATCTTTAAGGGACTGTAAAATCTTCTGTTTTGGTTAATCTTGGTTAGTCAGCACTCTTTGGATTTCCTGTGCTCTCCAGGGTGGATCTTTTATCTTGGTTTGTTCTTTCTAATTGTTACAAGTATCAATAGCTCAGAAAGGAGATGGATATAATAACTATCTCTTCATTTTAGATATAGCAATTGCTTTGGAATTGAAGTGTTTCATAATAAATAACACAAATCAAACAATGTGGCTATTTTACAAATGAAAAGTAGACTTCTTTCCTTTCATTGCACGGAGCTAACAGTACAGGAAATGTCTGATTTGTCTCATGTGGTTCACAACACAGAACAGCAAGCGCATTCCCTTGCTGACATTATGTTGCTGACTATAACATGTGCATGGCTGTGTCTTAGAACAGATCCCTTCTCTAGTTGTCTAGAGTGCTGCATTCCTGAATAATCACTGCAGGTGATGTCACTAGCCTCCTTCTGACTGATATTAGGGTTGAACTCATATGCACTGTAACATGTTGAAAACTTCTGTATGTTGACCATGGGTCAATTTCTTTCATGTTATTGTCAAGGTCTTCTGTGGAAACCCAGGGTAGGTTAAGTGAAGAGACTGTGATGCATCAACAGTGAGTTTCAGGGTGGATCCAGTTCATGGAAGGAAAGCCAAGTGCAGGCCATGGTAGCAGATCCTGGCTGAGTGTAAGCCTCTTGTAAACAGCAGGGAGGGCCCACTACCTCTACCTGCAGCAGAAATGGAGCTGCAAGGCAACAGTCTTCTTCCTCGTCATTATTGTACACATTATGTTTGTACCTCCATGTATGTTCCTGTGTGTCTCTGTGTGTCTGCTATCTCATCCTTGCACATTCATTAGCTGTTGTGTGTGTGTGTGTAAGTGCCTGGTCTTGGCCTACTGTTAATGTGTGTGCCCATGCTTCCTGTATGTGTAGGGATAAGTGTTTGTGTGGGTGACTGTGAGTTTAGGTGTTTATATGTGCAATATGTGTTTATGTGCATAGATGTGTTCAATTTTGCGTGTGTGTTTATGCATATTTGTATGTTCACTCATGAAATATTTTCAATGATGAAGTCCATCTTTAAGAGACAGTACTGTTGCTGCACACTTTGCATCCATCAAATATTGTATAATATTCATCGTTCTGCAAGTCCATGTACATCTCTAGAACAAAAGGACACAAAAACTAATGTAACTCAATTGTTTTCAAGTATTTGTAGAGGAAATGTATTTATCTGCCAGAAAAGTCTTTGGACCAAAAGAAAGATTATGGTGTAGGAAGGCTAGGAGGTGGCAACTGTGGCAAATCAAGGCGTCAGGCAGGCAGGATGGGCTGGCTGAGGGTATGTGTCCCTTCTCTCCTCTGGGTGAATGGTGACTGCACACTCAGAGGTCAGGTGGCTCACTGTGTCCTTTCTGTATCCTGTTTTGTCTTCATCAATATTGCCTAGTATCTTATTCTTTTCACCATTGTATAACCTTGGCTCAGTTAACCTTGTCCTTGGAGCTTTGCCTGGATTTTGTTCCTTGACAGATTCTGATTTGCAGTGTGACTCCAGCTGCATCTCAGTCCAGCAGAAGTCACAGAGCCATCCTGTGGGTGAGGATGGGTCTGCCTCAGTTCACTCCTGTCACACTCATGATGGTCTGAAGCACTCACCACGTGCTGTGTCTGCCGCACTCAGTAACTACTTTTCTTCAAAGTTGTTCACTGTTGAGTTTAAATCAGCCTCATGCAGTGTTAGGAGAAACGAAGACCCTCAGATATAAGGCAGTAAGTAGCCACACAAAGTTCTTCAGAAAGTTAAACTTCTGTGCTGAAAGGTGACCCAGTGATCACAGAACATAAAGTCTTTGTCCAAGGAGATCCTAGGGCATATCAGAGTTCTAGTAGCATTCTCAGAGTAGCCTCAAAGTAGAAACTCTCCAGATCGTGATAGTTAAATGAAAGAAAAACTGCAATTTGGTTAAGCCCTTACATGGAACATTGTTCAGCACTAAATAATGCATGCAATCATTTGGGAATTTCTTAGTCAGCCTTTTGAAACTCAAATCCTGACACAATCAACTTATAGGGAGGAACTACTTATTTGGATTTTTGGTGGTGGTGGTTTTGTAATGTTCTGATCTCATTGCTTTGGGTCAAACGTGTGGCAGCCTGTGGCAAAGGGTTTTTTTTTTTATATGGAATTTGTCCACCTTGTAGGCAACTGGGCAGTGTTGTGAGATACCCACCCTGCCTGCACCTGTCCCCATTGATGGAGATCTCCACCACTCCCCCATCTGTTGCACTGACTGTGCTCATTGGGCCATGGGAACAGGTGTGGGCAGAGTAGATATCTCACTGCAGGGAAGCATTGAATAAGACCAGAGGGCTGGTTCACTACCATCCAGTGGTCCTGGTCTGGGAAACCTTCCTACACTGCACAGCCTGGGGAACTTCCTGTCAGGGGTGGTTAATGGTGCTGGCTGTCAGAGATCCACCTGGGTCTGCATTCAGCTAACAGGATAGGTACTTCAATGACTGAGCTGCCCCTCTCTCATGCCCATTGTGTTCTTCTCTCATCGTGACTGGTCCTGAGAAAGGATTTATTGAAGACTTCTGAGACATCTCTGATGTTCTTGGGCACTCAGATGCTGCCCCTGTGTCCTTTGGTTTCTAGAAAGCACACAAGTATATGTTAACTGAAATGTGGCCAAGACATTACAGGATCAGCAGTGTGAGATAATATATCAAATCTTCCCATGGGTCCACAAAGAATGTTCTAGAAACTTGTCTCACACTTAGCCTTGATGAGGGTTTGAGTTACAGCACCGCACCGAGGCAGGGTTATACTGGCTTTGAAAGTCTTTTTACATCCGATAACTGCCTTTCTACTGTGTTTCCAAGGCTTTAGTCTCATGTGAAATCTGTAGCAAGAGAACATGGCTCTGCTTAACTTAGTGCTTGGGTTTTGGTTGTATGTTGTTTGCTTTGGGTTTATGTTTTCTTAGTTGTGGTTTGAAATTTTGTTCTTTCTTTTGTTCTTGTTACTGCTTTGGTATATTGTTAGGGATTCACACTGTTTATATTGACTGCTCCCTTAAGCCCCTATTGAGTAAAATGACTGCATTTTTGTCTAATAGAAAAGTCATTTTCAACTCTTTTCTCTAAGAACCAATTTCGTTGGTCAAGTGTGGTGTCTCACAAACCTCCTCTAACACCATAAGTCTTGTGTGCCTAGATGCAGCTACATAGTTCCCTGCCAGCTAAGGTTACACAGGGGCATCCTGCTTTGGATGTAAATGGTGTTGCCATACTCCGTGTATGGAGTAGTATCTATACCGTGTCATTTACCTATCCATAAAATATTGTACTGTATATACAAAATTCACCAAATAATCATGTGGGCCAAATGAGAAACACAGTAGTATTATTGTTATTATGACTCTAAGAAAATGAAATCATTCACAAAATCTTATGAGTGGTTTTTCCACCAGCCTGGTCGCACAGCTGCATCAACCCCAAATAACACATAGAGGCACTGTATTAGATATAAATATGTTGGCCTGTTACTAGCATTTCTTTTTGGCTAGCTCTGTCTTAAATATTAACCCATTCTATTAATCTGAGTATTTCCATGTGGTCTCGTCTTACCAGAGAGAGGGACCAGACCTCTGTTCTCTCAAGTCTCTACATGTTCACTCCTCCCTAATACTTCCTCAAATCCTCCAGTCTCCTAGTCCTATTGGCCAACAGTGCTTTATTAATTAGCCAATAAGAGAAACATATTTACAGAATCACATCTCCCTTCATTTCCACTCTTCCATCTAAAATAAAAAGAAGGATTTTAACCTTAACATAGCTTAAATATATAACAAAGCAGTTATCAAATAAGAACCACAGTTATCAGTATTTAGTCCATTAACATTTAGTAAGATTTAAAGAAAATATTTTATCATCTATCCTATCTTTGTGAGTCTAAAGTCTTTAATCCTAACTAAGAACAACTATAACCATACCTATCTGTCTTCACCTCCCTCAAAGCCACAGAAAGATAGTATATAACCTCTAGAAATGACAGACACATCTTGCTTCCTGTCAGTCTCCTGAAATTCTTCTGTAATGTTCCATCTCCAGCCTATAGGCTATAGTGTGTCTGGCAGACACCTCAGCAAAGCAGGAGACTTTAAACCATCCACCTGTATTGGTAGTTTGTCAGTCACTTTTCTCTGTGTCCTGCAGACTGTCTGGCAGACTCTTCTTCCATGAAGCAGGAATCCTGTAGCAATGTCCATCTTGTATCATCAGTCACTTTCCTGTGGGTTCTGCATGCCCAGTTTATACAGCATAAAGTCAAACAGACCAGAGAAGAGCAGTATCTTGCCCAAATGGCTAGTCTGTCCATGTGGAGAACAAGCACGTTTCTTTAATGTCCATCTTCCTTTCTGATGCAGGTTTTGTTGACAGGAGCAACTAAAGGAGTATGAAGAAATCCTTGTCCTGCTTGCCACTATGGGGCATGATGATGCCCCTCACAGTGGTGCTTGGTCCATGGACTTGTCTCCTGTCACCTCTGAGGGCCTTGTAGCCAACTGCAGTCTGGGCCACCAGCTGTGACCATTTTGTTGTCAAATGGCTATGCCCCCATTGGGCATATTTATCTAAGAGGCCTGTGTTATCACCCAGTGGCATGTGTACTCAGACTGTTGTGAGGGCTTGTCTAGATTCCTAGCCCTGGGACAGCCAGGATCTTTATGTCACAAACTACTGCTGCCTTCATGGACAGTACAAGTGACTGGAGTCTGGGACACCAATTTGGGCCATGTTGCTGCTGGATCCATGCCAATCTGAGTGCCCCCATATCCATCAGGGGCCATGTTGTCATCCAGGCCCAGGCTGCAGTTTAGGATCTTGTCTGGGTCCATGCTGCAAAAATACGCAATGCTCATATCCATGGGCCTTGTTGCCACCAGGAGGCAGACAGAAGCAGGTAGTGGATGAGCTGACACCTAGTGTCATGTTAGTGTACAAGGGTTGTGCTTCTTTCAGGACCATACAGATCTGAGTGTCTTGTGATGCCACGAGGGTCGCAAGTGTCCTCTGGGGTCCTAGGCCACTGCCAAGGGTCATGTCTGGATCCATTGTCCTGCCAGAACCTTCTTCTAAGTTGATGCCGGTGTCTCCTCTTACTACTGAAGACAGGCTAGGGATGCAAAGAGTTAATACCTTACTTTGCTGGCTATAGCACCAGGGAGAACTGCTCCAGGTCCTGACCAAGTATATAGCACTAGTCCTGCTGAGGGGCTACACACTACTTGCATGCAATTCCACACGTGGCCAGTAGAGGGTAGCAGATTCCAGCTGAAATGGGAGGAGTCATCTCCCCAGGAACTGCACTTGGCTTTCATCCTTCTATCCCTGTGTGCTGCATCACCCCCAAGTAAAAAGGAAATTTCCAGATACCAGTGGGGACAAGTACATGATGTAGGCATGATAATTGTCTTAGGATGTCAGACAGTATTGCAAGCAATTCCTGGGATTAAGATACTGTTGTAGCATCACTTATTGTCAGATTTGGAGCAGATCTCTCACATCTCATCCTGGATGACAATGTAGATGAGGGCTGTCAGATGAAGAGCAGAATTGAGAAGACCCTCCTGATGGTGGAGGTGCGGTTAGTATCCCTTCTCAATGTTCCTGGTAAACAGTGTTTGGAGGAAGCTTCAGATTAGCCAGAGTGGATGGGCTACAGAGGCTTATAAATTCCTAAGGTTTATTCAGACTAACATAACTCTCTTGAACATGTTATGTCTAGTCTCATTGTCTTCCCGAATTTATTTAGCTTTAGTTATTTTTAAAACCTTAGTCATGCAATAACCGATTTTCTTTAATGGTTCACACTGAAGGGATAAAGAGTAAACTTCCATTGTATGATGGGAATATTTTACCTTTTATATTTGATATTAAATATTCTACATTAAATACTTAAATACTCAATATAAATTTCTAAGACACAGTCTCAACAGGGATAAAATTTTAGAATCCTAACCATAGAAAAAGCTTCCAACTCGTTATAAACTTCTAAGGAATATTAGGCCATATAAGTTAATGGTCAGTTACAATATAAATGATCAAAGTCTGATATTTAACCACTTGTGAAAATCATTTTAAGGGTATCACATTGTTTTATGCAGTTAGAACAATTTTTTTATAATTTTTTAAAGTTAAATTTGAAACGAGCGTGTTTTACATGTCAATCCCAGTTCCCCCACCCTCCTGTCCTCCCATGTTTCCCCCACCAACCTCCATCCCATCCCCTTTCTGCTCACCAGGGAGGAGAATTCCTGAGGAATCTTTAAACTGTGTCCTATCATTTGGAGCAGGGCCAAGGCCCTCCCCCATTGTCTAGGCTGAGGGAGTATTCCTCTATGTGAAATGGGCTCCCAAAGACCATTCATATACTAGGATTAAATTCTGATCCACTACAAGAGGCGCCATAGAATTCTCGGTCCTCCCAACACCACATTTAGGGAATCTGTATGAGTCCTGTGCTGGTTTCCCAGCAATCACACTGGAGTCCATGTGCTCCCCCTTGTTCACCTCAGCAGTTTCTGTGGGTTTCTCCAGCCTGGTCTTGGCCCCTTACCTCATTACTCCTCCCTGTCTCCAACTGGATTCCAGGAGTTTGGCTCACAGTTTTGCTGTGTGTGTCTGCTTCTGCTTTCATCAGCTACTGGGTGAAGGCTCTAGCATGGCATATAAGGTAGTCATTAATCTCATTATTAGGGAAGGGCATTTAAGTTAGCTTCTCCACTATTGCTTAGATTCTTAGTTGGGGTCATCCTTGTAGATCTCTGAACATTTTCCTAGTGCCAGATTTCAATTAAAACCTATAATGGCTCCCTATATTATGGTATCTCTTTTGTTGCTCTCCTCTATTCTTTCCCTAACTCAGTCTTCCTGCTCCATCATGCCCACCTCTCCCCTCCTCTTCCTCCTAACTCCCTATATCCTCCTCTCATGCTCCCGATTTGCTTGGCTGTTCTTGTCCCTTTCTCCTTCCGGATGGGATCATGTATGTCTCTCTTAGGGTCCTCCTTGTTTCCTAGCTTTTCTGGCAATGAGGATTGTAGGCTGGTAATCTTTTGCTCTATGTTGAAATATCATATTTGATTGGGTACATGCCATGGCTATCTTTTTCTGACCAGGTTACACCACTCAGGATGGTTTCTTCTAGACCAGTCCATTTTCCTGTGAATTTCAGGATTCCATTGTTTGTTTTGTAGCTGAGTATTACTCTATTGTATAAATGTATCACATTTTCTCTATCCATTCTTCAATTGAGGGGCATTTTGGTTGCTTCCAGGTTCTGGCTTTTACAAATAATTCTATGAACAGCATTATTTATTTGTCATTATTTCATTCAATATTTTTGCATGAATGTTCATGAGGGAATTGGTCTATAGAACTCTTTTTTTGTTGTTTCTTCGTGTGGTTTTGTTACCAAAGTAATTCTATCCTCATAAAAAGAGTTTGGCAGTGATCCTGCTGCTCCTGTTACGTAGAAGTATTTGAGTAGTTTTTTATTTGCTTTACTTTGAATTTCTGGTAAAATTCTGCAGTGAAAACATCTTGTCCTGAGCTTTCTTCTTCTCCTCCTCCTATTCCTCCTCCTTCCTCTTCTTCTTTTTTGGATGGGAGTTTTTCAATTACTGCTTCTATTTCATTAGGGGGTTATAAGTCTTTTTAAATTCCTTCCCTGTCCATTATTTAATTTTGGTTACTGATAGAGATATCTATCCAGAAAATTGTCTTCCTGTTAAATTTTTGAATTTTGTGGAGTGCACATATTCAAAGTATGACCTGAAGATTCTCTGATTCCCTCAGTGTCTGTTGTTATGCCTCCCTCTCATTTCTGATTTTGTTAATTTGTATGTTCTCTGCCCATTGGTTTGTTTGTTGATTTTCTCAAGGAACCAAGTCTTTGTTTCACCGATTGTATTGTATTCATGTTACCTATTTTAGCCCTCAATTTCATTATTTCCTGGCATCTACTCATATTGAGTGAGTTTGCTTTTCTTTCTTTCTTTCTTTCTTTCTTTTTTTTTTTCTTTTTTTTTTTTTTTTTTTTTTTTTTTTTTATGTTGTTTTAAAGGTTTTGGGAGCGCTGTTAACTCTCTAGTGTTACTGACTATTCTCCAGTTGCTTCATGTAGGCACTTTGTGCTATGAAATTTTCTCTTAGTACTGCTTTCCAAATGTCCTGTAAGTTTGGGTATGTTGAGCTGTGGTGATTCAGAGACTGGAAGAAATTTGGAATCAAGGTCTGCCTGGAATACAAAGCAGGAACTGGCCAAGGTAAGATACATAACAAAATGGTACTCAAAAACCAATATAGTAAATCTATATTTGAACACAATTTCATTAACAGATACCTAGAGGTATATTTGGATTTTTGTAGGCAGAGTATAACTGAAAATGAATATTCAATAAAAGGTATCATCTTTGTGATATTGCTTGTCTATGTCAATTTCCCCTACTTGATGTTACCCTTCATGAAGAACGACATACAATGTTGAGAAATTTATGTACTTGTCCCTTACAACTCTCTTCTCCCCCCCCTTCCCCCCGGCTGTAGAATTTCTATGCTGTCAAGGTTGAGCAGACTAGGATGTTCTCAGAAATTCCCAGTACATAGTACCCGCATCTTGACCCAGGGTGTCCATGGTGCATGGCTTCCTCCTATATTAGCTCATTTCCTAACTTGGATATATAAGCTCATTACTCTCTATAATAAAGAGCTTCTTCCTCACTTCTCGTGGTGGTCTGTTGAGTACTTCAGTCCCTACACCCTCCACCACCTCGGTACTCTGGTCACACAGGCACAGCAATACAAAATTTGCTGTTTTATTAGAGTGTAGCAGAGAAAAATGAACAGTGTCTGTCCAGGCACATACTTTTATATTAAGCACAATGCCTTAACCAGGAAATGGTTTGTATTTTAAGTTTTGTATTGGCTTTCATTTAGGACTGTTGAACTGAAGAATCTGGCATCCTTTAGTTCAGTCTCTTGATACATTTATAAAATGTGCAAATCACTGCCCTTTCAACTAAATTTACACATACATTTAATATCTAAATTTCAATTAGTGACATTTTGTTTTCAAATATATAATTTATATGTTTTTTTTCTTGTTTTTCTAAAAAACTTTATTGGGAGGATCCTCAAAACATTTATAGTGCAATAGTTATATTCACTGTTTGTTATTAACAATTTCCCCAAATATATTACAAGTCACTTTGACTTTATGCTGCTATATTAAAAAAAAAAACTATGCTTGTTAAAGTGTGCAGATGACACTTAGGGTGTTTAGTTTAACCTCCATGTGAACTAAGTGACTATTCATTCACCCACTATCCAGGAAAGCCTTGGAGACATGCCTGTTCTTATACACTGAAAAATAATGGCACACGTTTAGTCATGTCATTAAATAAGGCATATTCATGTAATGCAGGCCATTTCTGCACTCAATGGCCTTTTAAATATACATACTTACATACATACATACATACATACATACATACAGTGGTTAAACTCTTTTTTGCAGGTGAGCCTACCTGTCCTTCATACTTTCTCAATCACTAATGGCATACTTAATTGGTTGAGGGAGATTTAAAGAATGTTCTGGTTTATGAAGACAGTGAGACCATTTTCCCATTATTGGAAGAGGTCTTTACACTCAATGGCACTGTAGAATGAGATTGTTTTAATTTGTGTAAATAAGATCAAACTAGAAATTCATGACACATATATCCTGACTGAAAAGTGTATGTTAATTCTTTTATTTTCCCTGTTTATATTAGTATGGGCTAAAATATCATTGAGTCTTTGAAAAACTCAAATGTTTCTAAAACTACTTCCACAACATTAAGATAAATTGATTACTGAAAAAATTCAGTCTATCAAATTTTACATAGTTACTCTTGAAGTAAATATTACATACATACTCTTAAAGTAATATTTTTTCTTTTGTTTACAATAAAATACACCAGTGTAGTTTTAAAATGCATATAGTAGGTATGAAAGGGCATCTAATTCATTTTTAATTAATTAATAATGTCAATTATAATGTAACATATAAAAGTATATATCTATTGTTTTATCATACTCAAAAAACACAGAATTGCAACTATATGAATAACTATTATTATTGTATACATTTCACAAGGTATAAATATGTTAAATACTTTTTCACATTGAGTTGTGGGGCAATGGTGGGATAAAACTCTGTAGATGATAAAAAAAATAAGCCCAATTACAGAACAATTAGAAACTGAGCTCTGCTCAAGGTTTCCCAAGAGCAGAGGAAAAGACTCTAAGGTAAACACAGACATCATGGTTGCAAGAAAGCCAGTATCAACCTTGGAAAGCAAGGGTTCCCCCACCCCAGACAATTGTTACTTTGTTACAAAAGATGAACCAGGAAAACAACCACAACAAACCAGGAAGAGGATTAGCTACTCTTATGAAGGCCTGTTCTTGGCAACCTATTGAATTCTGGAATAGAGTAGTTTAGGGAGATGGTAACTGATTTACTCACACTGACCTAAGAAAAACTTTAGGAAGCTCTTCCAAGGTGACAGTTCTCACATCTGAACTGTAACTAAGGCTTTCACAGGAATGAAGAGATGGAATGGAGTTCTTAGCTACTGATGCTGGGTAGATGTTTTTGTTTTTGTTTTTACTAGAGTTTTAACTTATCTGACACCTTCCCATACCATAAGTACTCTTAAAGTTCCTTGGCTTTTATTTTTACAAGAACAAATCCTTGTAGTAACAGTAACAACAACAACAACAACAAGAAAATGAACTGAGTACCCAAATGGAAGGGGCACCTCCCAGCAGAGTTTGAGTCCAAGTGCTCCGCAGGGCATCTAAGTATGGCTGTAGCAATGTCACCCTGCCTGGTGCCCCTGCAGCACCTCTCTGAATGCCTCACTGGTGCCCACTTGTCTCAGTCCTGGGAACAGAGACTATTGAGGCTGGCCGAGCTCAAAATCCACTCAGTGGATGCAGCAGTGTCGAACAGGGGGTCCTGGGGCTGGAGATAGCATGGAACTCATGTGACTTGGGCAGACAGGAGAGGAACTGGAAGCTGAATGGTGACAAGGGATGTGCAGGAACCGAGTGGGGATTTCACAGTGGGCAGCATGGGACCCACCAGGCACTGTGCATGCTGTGGAAGTAGGTGAAGTCCTTGCCCCAAGCAAAGCTCCAGAGTCAATGGCAAAGGCAATTTAGCCACAGTAGGCTGTCCAGCAGGAAAAACATGGGTATCAGGACTGGAATGTTCTCCAAGCTCCAGGAACATAGAGCAGTGTGGCTGCTCCTGCAGCAGCTTCCTAGGCACAACAACTTGGGGCCTCTGAGGGCATGGAGTGCACTGAGGTGGGGGAGCAGGAATATGCAGATGAGGAACCAGATAAAGACAAGGAGCATGAGGACAGTGGCAGCATGTGTGCAGTGGGGCTGTAGAGCTTCAGGGCAGCTCCAGACCCTTAGGGAAATGGTGGTGGTCCAAAGGAAAGCCCGAGAAATTGGCCACACATATGGTGGGCCAACAGCTTTCCTGTTTCTGGAGGCCGCTGCTCACCCCTACAGTTCCTCCTTCTATACTTTATGGATGAAATGACAGAAACTAATGTTGTACAATATGTGTAACATTGTTCCTTCTTATACTTGGGGTACAAAGGGAGTCTGCACAGCTTATAGAGGCCCTGTGCAAACTGATACTTTGTTCTGCTCTCCTTGGTTGGTTGGCACAGATTGGTCTTCTACATGG
Organism: Phodopus roborovskii; assembly: GCF_943737965.1. Classification (NCBI taxonomy): domain Eukaryota; kingdom Metazoa; phylum Chordata; class Mammalia; order Rodentia; family Cricetidae; genus Phodopus; species Phodopus roborovskii. Next base: position 65,515 of record NW_026126840.1, on the reverse strand, counting down.
ATTTGATCTGGGAGTCTCTGAGCATCTTCTGCTGCTCTGCTGCTGCAAGTGCAGGAGGTGCTGGCTGCTCTCACCTTTCTGACTCAATGTGCTGTCCAGGAATTTGCTCTCCTTGTAGACCAGTGTCATGTCGGTGTGTCCAGAAGGCTCCTAAGCCACCCTTGTACCCACTGACTGCAACTGAGAAGTTAAGGGCTCCTTGAAACATTGGTGATCACTGCAGGCACAGGGCAATGGTGGGTGAGCACATGGGGGACATTGGTTGGGAGGAGCACACTGTGAGGCAGGGTCTGGCTGAAGCAAGTTTAGTAAAGCTAAGGTGCAGGGAGGGATGGAAATTTGCTTGCAGAACGTGGGAGGAGAGAAGGGCAGCTGCAGAGTGGAGAGCAGAGAAGCAAGAGTACAGATTGGAGTTTATTACTAAGAGTTTGCTCACTTATGTTTCAACAAACAAGTTTCAGTATTAACAACAACAGCCACAAAACTACATTAATGAAAGAAGAAAACCATCATGGAAGGTGAGGGGCCTTCCCAGCACAGTTTGAATCCAAGTACCTAGCCTGGTAGTAATTGGTCTGTGACTGTGTCACCTCCACCAGGGGGTCCCTGCAAACCTCTCCTAACCCCTCCCAGGTACTCCTTCCTCTCATCCATGGAGATGGAGATATCCTTGAAGATGGATTAGCAATGGCAGGGCTCCAGGCTGGGGGACTTGGAGCCACTGAGACTGCCAGACCTCAGCATCAGCTCAGGCAACTGTAGTGGTTTCCCAGTGAGTACAGGGAGAGGACATCCACTCAGTGAGTGAAGGGAACATGGACAACTCAGACAGAGGCTCAGCAGCTGAGAGCCTAAGGCCTTCAAGGGCAGCAAAAGGCCTCGATGCCCTGCTGCTGGCTGAGGTAGTGGAGATGCTCAGACATTTGGTGGAGTGCTATATGATGAGGATATTCAGGTCCAGGCCCCAGGCAAAGGCTTTGTTAGCACTAGACAGTATGAAGCAGGCAACACACTGGGCTCCTACTTTCCGCTGTCTAGAGACATATCCTGGCCTTTGTCAATCCCAGAATGAGAAAGATCCTAGGACACCCGGGGGCTGAGACAGGGGCCGCCTGCTTCCCCCTTCTGTCACATTGTCTCAGTGCTAAAAGCGGGGGCTCCCGAGTATAGATAGGCACAGGAAATCCAGAGTTGAGACATTGTCCAGCCCCTCACATCTGGTTTGGCTACATATGTTCTGGCTGGAGTGCTATAAGCAGAAGAGTCAAGTGACTATGGGGAGCTCTCCTGAAAGGGAAGGGTCTTCTCTCTGCTTTTTTCTGCCTGGAGGCCTGGCACTCACTCTGGTGGCTACTGCAGGCTGCAATGAATGAGAAGACTCCTATCTCAAGGATGGTGGACAGTACCACTCAGCCCATGTATGAGTCCCCAAATGGCCACAGTAATTTTTGTATTATTTTTAGGTTTTGTACACGGGATGGAACCCAATGACATGTGCATGCTTGCTGTGGTCTCCACCACCGAGCCACATCCCCCTTACCCATATGGATCTTTTGTCAGAAAAGAAAATCTTAAGGCATTTGGGGTTGTGTCAGACATGTGGTCATGTTGTGACCTGAGGACAGGTGCCCACAGACTTTCTCCTGCTGTCCTTAGAAGGGACACTCAACTCCATTCAGAGCAGAAACACACTGATTTTTTTTTTCTATTATTTATGTATTTGTTGACATATGTCTGTGTTTACATATATGTGGACACACATGCACAGTTCCAGTGAGAAGTCACAGACCATGTTTAGGGGTTGTTTCTCTCCTCCTTCTCAGGTCCTCAGGCTTGGTGGCACACACTTATACCAGATGATCCATCTCAACAGACCCATCAAGTCCTTTCTAGAACAGATTCATCTCCAAGATGACTTGATTTTTTATCATCCAATATTTACTTAGACAATTGGAAACACCTTCAAAAAGGCACCAGTTTGGAAAGGTACCACAGAACAAGGTGAAAACACTTTCCCCCTCCTGGATGCATTGCCCATTCTGTCTCAGATACTACCATCTCTTCCAGCTACTTAACATACCCCTTGCTTGATGTTCAGATGGCTGTGGCCCATTTCAGCTCATGCTGGACTTTCTCCAGCCTAGAGGAGGAAGGCAGTCTCATCCTGACTGCTCTTGACAAAGGGACTGTGCCCTGGAAGTGTAAGAGAAAACACACACTTTCTTGCACTAAAGTGCTTTCGGCCATGGTATTTGCCAGAACAATGGAACAAACTGGGACACCTTGTTGAGACACAGAAGCCCAGGCTATCATCACAGAACAAGAACTTCAAATAGGGTTACCACACCATATTGGAGTCCATGTAGGGTTACAGAAGTTTTAAGAAATTGAAAATGCTATCAAGCGCAGCGCAGAAGTCACGTGCTCAGTACTGCTGAGATTATTTCAGTGCTGCAGTGACCCTGTTGAACTTACTCATGAAGCCACAGCTGAGGACCTGGTGTGATGCTCTTCTCATCCCCTTTCCCCTGAGGAAGAAGCAGAGGAGCAAAGGTAGTTGGTTCTCTTCCACCTTGAACACCACCCTGAGGCACTGGAGGATGTACAGGCAAAGCCTGGTACTCTTGTTTTAGTCCCTGTACAGTTTGTTTCCCAGAAATAAACTTGTCTTTGGTGAATGAGTTAGGGTATTTGAGCAGCCCTTGCTTTAGGTGACAGTGCCTTAGGAAGAGTTCTTGGCCAGTCTCAGCATGAGAGTCAGTGGCTGCAATGCAGAAGTTTGCAGTCTTCCCAGGGATGCAGATGTATGCCAGGACTGTGGCGGTTGCTGGGAGAAATTGCCTTGGATGCAGTCCTGGTAAGTAGTTGCACAGAGGGTTGTCAGAGAAGCTACATGTTCTTGGGCTTGAAGCATGATTACATGCCCCTACAGTCATTAGGGGAATAGAGGTAACTCTGGGATATGCTACACCTGGGCATAGCACCTAGGGGCTGAGTACTTTTTTTGCTTGAAAGCTCCCAAAGTCCACAGTAAAAGCTCTTTATCACACACCCACCCCAGCTTCCACAAACATCCCATTGCCTTGGCCTCTTGTGCTCAGATACAGGGAGCAGGATGTTATTAGCTTTTAGGCAGTTTGGGGAATTTATCGGAAGATATTTTTTGTGATAATTCTTGGAAAGGGGGCTGATACTGGAGAGTTCTTAAATTGGAGATGCCTGAGTTTGTGGGTAGGGTATTTCTGTTGTTTCTAAGGTTTGTGTTTTGGAAATCTCAGGAGACCCTAGATTATGGGCAGTATGCGAACAGGTGAGGAGTGTTTTTCAAATAGCTTGGAGTCAGGTCAAACTGCCATCACCTGCTCCTTCAACCTGAAAACTCAAGGGCCTTTGGGGGCAGAGAAGGAGTGGGGCCAGTCTTGGTGGCCTGGGTGGGGAAAGGTCCTGATCAGATTTAGGGGTGTGACCTTGTGGTGCTTTAGAATACCAGCCTCAGTCTTCAGCAGGAAGGCTGGCCAGTGAGCAGAGAGGCTGTAGGCACAGGCCTCAGTTGTGCAGGCTGAAGTGGTTGAGTCTGAGAGTCTTCGGCACTCAGCCACTGTGCATAAGCAGCAAATTGAGTTCGGCAGCAGGCAAGATGGAGCTAAAAGGCAGAGTGGGAGACCTTTAGGCCAGCCCCAGACCATCCCCAGTCCTCTTGAGATTGTCATACTTGGTGGCTGGGCTGAGGTGGGGGACACCTTGGAAGGATGTGGTCAGCCCTCTCTAAACTCCTCACTGTTTGTTAATACTATGGGAGGCAGAGGATGAAATCAGCAAGCAGAGATTCTATGTGAGGGGAAGAAAGTCTGAGTTTTGATCCCTCACACCTGTTTTAGACAATTTGACTCTTTTCTCTGTGTAGCTCTTTCTTCTTGCTTCCTGGAGCTCAGTCTCCTAGCTGACCAAATTACCTGGGAATTATGCACAGTGCCTTCCCCATTTTCCTTTGGGAATAATGAAGCAGAAAAGTCTGGGAAGATGCACTGCATCATGTTAAAATCCTAGTACTTTTGGGTGAGGCTCAGTTTCCTTAGTTGAGAGCTGTTGTCCTCTGAAGGACACGTGGTGACTGATTCCTGTGAGCAGTGCCCTTTGGAACCCTGTGGTCTTGACTTGGAAGTGACTGGTTTGCAAGAGTGTAAGAGAGACGTACTGCTGAGACTTTGTGACAAGTGATAGGCTTGTCCTCCCTGGGCTGGGGAGAATGGAAGACATTTTCTTTGATAAGGAAGAAGACATAGGGAGAATGCAGAGTAATAGATGGAATAGTGTGTGTTGTTGCAGCATTTCTCAATTATCCACTTTAATTGCTATTAGAAGCATGTGATCTATTTATTATTCATGCTTTTCCAGAGATGAAACTGATTTTCAGTGGTTAAAATGCTTGGGAAGTGTTGAATGTCAGGAGTTTTTAATCATTTTGTGTAGCTTTATTTAAAATATTCAGAGCCTGAAAATAATAGCAAGTGTTTCTTGCATAGGTCCTGCATTTGTGTTAAGTGAACTGATACATGTAATAAAATTAATAAAGGAAAATATGTAAAATAATAGAGAATGATGAGATTAGGGGAAAAAAACAGTACCATTCCAGTAGCAACTTGTGGACTATACGTTGAAGAGACCATTTTCTGTGGCTCTTAAAAGCTGCATTTATGAAGGGAATGCTTTCATAGAGTGTCCTTTCTGGCAACTTCCATCACCATGTTGTCATCCATCTCAACCCTCCTTTCTCTACCTGGAGGAAACTGACACAGAGAGACTAAACTGCCATGCTCACAACAGAAGATATCATGGGTTTTTCTGTTGTCTCCCTTTATTTTTCTGGCTTGTATACCCTGTTCCTCAGACCTGCATCCTGTAAATGTGATTATTGCAGTTCCTGGGAAATGTTGGTAGTCTCCTTGGATCTCCTTGAAATTTCTCAGAAGTGGGCAGTGAGAAGAGAAATAGGACCTCATAAGGACCTTTCCCTTCAAGTCTCTTGTATTTATTTTGAAGGAGGAAGTTTGTCAAAGATTTGTTTGCAGATGTCTTGATAAGAAAGCATAGAAGTTAGAGGCAGCCAAGAAGTCCTCCCAAGGATGTGTGGTCATCAGCAGAATGTGACTTAGAGATGTCTGTGTAATTACTCATGTCTTTACTAACTGTTCGTCACCAGGAAAATTTTAAATAAGTAATAACATATGTCTGAATATGTTATATTCCAAAACTAAAGTTTATACATTCCTAAGGTTATAAAGGCCTACTCAGATTGTTTTTGCTAAACCAGGCTTCTAGAGATTTTAAATAAGTAGTAACATAGGTTTGGCAAATAAGATATGTGTTATAGGGTTACTATTGCTGTGATGATACATTACAACCAGAACACCTTCAGAAGAAAAGGGTTTATTTGGGTTATATTTTCCCATCATAATTTTTTTTTTTTTTAGGAAGTCAGGATAAGAACTCAAGCAGAGAAGGAACCTGGAGGGAGGAGCTGATGCAGAGGCAATGGAGGGATGGAGGGATGCTGGTTACTGGCTTGTGCCTCACAGTTTAGTCAACTTGCTTTCTTATAGAACCCAGAACCACCAGACCAGGGATGGTCCCACCCACAATGTCTGGGCCCTCAAGCATCAATCACAAATTAAGCAAATGCCCCACAGCTGATCTTGCGGCTGTGTTTTCTTATGTGAGGGTCCCTCCTTTCAGATAACTCTAGCTTGTGTCAAGTTGATATGAGACTAGCCACCACAGTATGTTTAATAATTAAGATTTATAATAATAAGGTCTCCTCATGTTAACAGGAACTGAGATAGAGACAGATATTTTGTGTAAGTAGATAAGAAACAAAAATGTTTAAAAATTAAGATTTAAAATAATAAGGTCTCCATGTTAACAGGAACTGAGATACAGACAGATATTTAGCTTCTTTGTCTTTCCTAATATCATTTGGAAAACTGAGTCTTTCAAGAAACTCTGATAGTCTGTAATAGTGCACTATGAAATGATCAAAATTTGAGGTTACCAGTTTCTCTGTGGACTGTATTCATGATTAAAGTTTTATTTTGATGATAAAGGAGCTTCAATTAAATCTTCAGTTCAAATATTTAGGGCTCACACTAAATGAATGAATCTGTAATGTGCTAGTCTTATATAAGCTACTAACTTGTAATCTGTTGAAGATCATACAAGGTAATGCTCAGTCACTTTATAAATGAACAAATCTTTAATGTGCTTAGAAATGTGCTCAGTCAAGGCAAGTACAAATGTAATTCATTTACAATGACAAACTTAGACTCCTATATACTGTTTTCAACATTAAGTCTAAAACAAATAACCAAAAACAAATAGTTTGTTTAAAATCAGGTATGCCTTTTTGAAATTTCTTTAGAATTTTAATTGTGTGTACTCAACAAACACCTATGCTGCATTCATTTCTACCACATATGCGTCAGTCTTTTGTAAATATTATAATTCCTACAACTACCTTGTGATGTCGTACTAATATTACTATAATTACGTGGAATAAAAACAGACCCCCAAAAATGAAAAAATAAAATAAAATCAGGTATGCTTAATAGCTAACAGTCCTCTAATCTTTAGAAATCTACTGAACCTGGCATTACCTCCTCCACCTCCTGGTTCTGGCAACTAAATGCTATGCTGGTTTGTATGGCAGCCAACAACATAATGCTGTCTGGTGTGAGAGTAAGAAGTCATATGACCTTTGTCCCACCTCCACCCCAGCCTGCTCCTTGATTCCAATGAGATTATGGGAGGCTAGGGAAACTGCTCACTATAGAAGCCTACGTTAACTGTCCAGGTAGCCTGAGGTCTCTGTCATATTAGTTGAAACAGAGATTGTTTGAATTATACTTTCTACAATAATTCACCCTTCTCAGATCTCTGATGGTGTTGACAGTTAACTCTAGCTTGGTCAGTTTAACAGTCACACTCAACTCCCTAAGGCCACAGCTACTCACTCAGTTTATTTCAATTGTAAAATCAGGACTCACTTTTCCAGAGTTATTTATTTGGTCTACTGAGAAAGAAAGGCAGGTACAGTTCACCTTGCTAACAGATTTCACAGTGAAAGAAATTCACAAACCAAGTTTCAATGTAACTTTTTACTATTTCCTTTCTTTAAAGGAACTTGCTTCACAATGACAGTTCTCAGTCATCGGCCACCTGTGTCTCATGGTAAGTGACTGGATGAAAAGAACAGGTTTGAAGTTTATGTAAATTGTGAGGGTCTAAGAAAGAAATGCCAGTTGTAAAGGTCTAAGGAACAGATTTAAGTTTGTAAAAATGAGAACTGCTTGAGATTCCTCCCCTCTCTATGCTGTTGCTATACTAAGACTTCAAAAGTACAGAGTTTTAACATTAATCACTGCAGTTCTGATAGGTGATTATTCAAGCCTGGTAGAGTACTGTTACTGTTATTCTGTTACAATTTCAAACATTGAAATTTGCTTTGTACTCACTTTTGTTAGTATAGAATTAAAAGTGCTTTTCAATTGTGCTAAAGCACCACTGTTCATTCTATGTATTCAATCATCTGGATACATAAGTGTCCATGATTTAACTCAGAATAATATTTTGAGATCCGCAAGTTTTTTTATGTCTTACAGACATAATTCTACTGCTTTGTTTTTACAATGAAGATTTCAATATAGATTACAAACAGTGGTAATGCTAATAAATATACATGACATAACACTTTCACCTCTTTTTATGAACTTAAAAAATTCTTATAAGCTTCAGGGAGTTGTGAGACTTGGATTCATCACAAACAAATCAAGCTGATCTCACATAAGTAACTTATCTGAGAACAGCCTATGTTTCCCCAATTGTATAGTCCAGGATTTCCTAAGGCTCTGGATCATTCTGCTTCTACTACCCTGTGCTGGGGTCATTGGCCTATCTACATGCCCTCTACATAGTATGCCATTTTTATTAGATGTTCCCTTCAATGATGTCCCTATCTGCTGCCACTTTTGGAACCTTCCATAATTTTCAGCTGAATCAACCTATTAAGGAAAGATAAAGATAGACTTATTAACATATCCAGTAATACAATTGAATGCAGTTAAGTGACCAATGGTGGTGGAATGTTTCAGAGACAGCAGAGTAGGAAAGGTGAAAGACATTGCCTTAACTCTACAGTCACACCATTGTTGATATTCCCTCTCTCTTTTGCAACTTCCAAATCATTTTGGTCCCCACCTTAACATAATTGTGGCAGACCATCCTTTTTTCATAAAATCTTTCTCCTAAATCAAGAGGGAAAATGGTTTTCCTTCATCATTTTGCCATAATAAATATGTTAATCACTGGACAATACAGAATTTAGAGTTGCCTGGTATTGACTGCTGTTTTCAAAAGTTGTATTAAGCTTACTCCTCTGTGTAATGGTATATGTGTGTGGGCAACTGTATCAGAGCATGGTTGTCAGAGAACAACTTGCGTCTATTATTTCCTCCCACTATGTTCATCCCAGGTGACAATAATTTTGTGAATTCCTTGGCTTTGGATAGTGCTCACAACAATGAAAAATGTGCACGACAGCAGAAGACAGTGAGGTGTCCTGGACCAATTATGCAGTATTCAGTCTATGTCATTCTCAGTATAGGAAGTTCCAACAAGCCATCAAGACCATACCAAATGTCACTACACATTATAGTCTCTTTGAGATAATGAGAGGTAGACAATAAATAATGGCTAGCCAGGCATTTGTGCAAGAGATTTTGGAACAGCATGGGCCTAACATTGTTAGCACAGTTTCCAGTTGCAAATGATGCCCACATTCAACTAATGTACCTTTCATGAGATGATTTGATGTTGGCTGCCTTTATTTCTGTAACTACTCACAGCAAGATTTGTTTAAAATATGTAGTGTAGGCAACAGCACCTGAAAAGACTCTGTGCTCTAATGTGCTTCAGAGGATTCTATTCTCTAGCTTACCATTCTAACTTGTGGTATATTTCAAGGAAAACAGAAGCAGATATATTTGGGATTCCTTGTTTCTTTTATACTCCCATAGTGAAGGTTCTCATTACCTGAGATACATTACTCAATAATGATTATTGAGTGTTTTTCTCAGTAATAATTTATGCATGTGATGAGCATGTGTATATGTAGACTCCACAATTTTTGGATTAGCAAAATTGATATCAGGAGTGGATTATGGATCTTTTTACATCATTTAGTAGTTACCCAATGGAATAGGACATGCTATCCACACCAGTAACACCCACCCCTTTTGTAGATCCCTCTATGTGGTGTCAGGAGTAGGTTTTCCCCACCAGTCTGGTCCCACCGCTACGCCAGCCCCAATTAACACACACACACACACACACACACACACACACACACACTCTGTATTAGATATAATGCTGTTGGCCTGTTTCTAATTTTCAAATTGGCTGGCTCTGTCTTAATGATTAACCCATTTCTATTAATCTAAGTATTTCCATGTGGCCTAATCTTACATGAGAGTGGGCCCGGACCTCTGTTCTCTCCAGTCCCTACATGCTGACTCCACCTTACTACTTCCTCTTTCCTCCTTGTCTTCTAGTCCCTCCTATATTCCTTTCCTATTGGCTTTATTCATCAACCAATAAGAGAAACATATTTACATTATCTCCTCTTTTCTGTCTAAAATAAAAAGAAGTGTTTTAACCTTAACAGAGCAAAATATATCACACAACATTTATGAAGTAAGAATTACAGTTAACAATATTTACTTCATTAACATTTAGTAAGATTTAAAAAATATTCCATCATTTATCCTGCCGTTGTGAGTCAAAAATCTTATATGTAATTTATCTTTAATCCTAACTAAGGAAAACTATAATCATAACTATCTGTCTTCAACTCCATCAAAGACCACAGAAGGATAATACATAACTCTAGAATGACAGAGACAACTCACTGGTCAGTCACAGGAAGTTTTCCTGTAATCTTCCATCTTCAGCCCATAGGCCATAGTGTGTCTGGCAGACTCCTCAGCAAAGCAGGAGACCTTAAACTGTCTTCTTGCGTTGGCAGTTTGTCAGTTACTTTTCTCTGTGTCCTGAAGACTGTCTGACAGACTCTTCCATGAAGCAGGAACTCTGTAGCAATGTCCATCTTGAATCAGCAGTCACTTTTCTGCATAAAGCCAAACAGTTCAGACAACAGCAGTATCTTGTCCAAATGGCTAGTCTGGCCATATTGGAAGTAAACTTCATAACGTGTTTCTTCGATGTCCATCTTCCTTTCTGGTTCAGGTGGTTTAGCCAGGAGCATTTATATCACACTGTCAAGAAAAACCCTAAACCACTTTAAATGCCATATTCTGTAGGTCTTTGAAAGGATTGAGGAATGCCTATTCAAATACATCACTCTGTATCTTGACAAACCTAACTAACTTAACTCTAAGCTTTGACTATCATAGGTAATTATCTATGATCTGTATTTTATTATACATTACATTTCTAAATGAGCTATATAAACACAATACCTAAACAAAAGGAGAAATATACACATCACAAAATTGATCTTAAATTGTATTAATAAATGAAAATCCATTCCAGAACAAAGTATTCATATCTAAATCATAATACCTTTGTACCTTTAAAAAGAGATTGGTTGTGATCATTAACCATTTATAACCAACCCCATTTAAATGAAAACAAAGATTTATAAACAATTAGGGTGTTGTTCTTTCAAAACGGCTTCCTGCTGATAGGGGGCGCTGTCATTAGGGATCCTAAGGAGATGCAGAAATCCTGCCTTTAGTCTGCAAGGCTGCCTTGTTCAAACTGTTTTGAATGTTGGATCACCAGGAACTCTGTTTCAGCGGGTCTGGCTTGATCAAACCACATTAGTCTAGATGGAATTCACCGCTTTTCATTTTCTGTGGAAACAAAAAAATAGAAATCCTTTTCCCCAGTAACTTGTCCTTAAACTTAAATTTTGAAGTCAAAGCATTTTTAAAATATATAAATTGGATTGATCCAGCAGCATTTGATTTAACAGTTGTTATTTCCTCAGCAGCCAAATGATACAAAGACAATATTATAATGCCATACAGTATGCAGATTTTCTCCATTTTTATGTGGCTTTTGTATTACCCTGTTTCTTTTACTTTCTATTTTTTCAGTTTTTGAGACAGGGTTTCTCTCTGTAACTTTCATCTATCCTGGAATTCACTCTGCATACCAGGTTTACTTTACAATCACAGAGATCTGCTTGCCTCTGTCTCCCGAGTGCTAGGATTAAAGGTATGTGCCACCACACCAGCTCCTCGCTGTCTTTTTAAAACCATTGTATTCCTTTTTTCTCCCACACCTACATATATTTTAGATCACATTGTAAACTTTTAATGGTTTTTCTTAATGTAAATCTGTCTTTACTGTAAATCTTTGTCTGTTTTTGGCCACGAGTCTTTATCTCGTAAAGAACAACATTGCTAAAATGAAAGTCATAGCTGTGCTAGCTGTGATCTTATCCAAGATGGCGGTGGGTACTTTTATTGCCAGAACTGAGAGCTGTGCTCAGTGCCTTGGTCTACACTGCCATCCAGCAGCATGCTGCCGGCTTGGAGATGAAGTCACTGCCATTGCCAGCTCTTGTACACACCATTAAGTTACTAGTAGAGCTCTTTAAAAGCCTTGCTGGTTTCTGCCCCTTATGCTGAGTCAGGAAACCTCCCTTAAAGGAGCTGTGCAAATGTTTGCTTGTCTCTCACAAAACAGAGTCCAACCCAGAAAAATGCTGCTACCAAGAAACATTGCTTGTCTCTGTTCTTTTGTTTCTAAAAACCCTTTTTAAGTTTTTGTTAAATTTTAAGTGGAAGTCCTTATTAGCCATGTTGAGGCACCATACTGTTACGAGTAAGGTTATTCCTGCCTGCCTGGACCAAAGTGGCGCCAGCCCCAAATAACACACAGACACACTGTATTTGAAATAACCTGGTGACCAGGTACTAGTTTCTTATCAGCTATATCTGGCTTAATTATTAACCCATTTCAATTAATCTAAATATTTCTACGTCGTCTCATCTTACTGGAGAATAGAGCTGGTGTTCTGCTCTCTCCAATCTCTACATGTTGACTCTTCCTTACTACTTCCTCTTTCCTCCTTGTCTCCTAGTCCCTCCTATCTTCCTTTTCTATTGGCCAACAGTGCTTTATTTATCAACCAATAAGAGAAACATATTTGTAGAATAACATCTCCCATCAGTCTGGGAACATGTAATGTAGCCAAAGTCCATGGCAGGTGTAGAGATCCATCTCTGTCTATTGAATTTTGCAGTTATAGGAGTGTGACACCATACATGATTAAAAGTCTAGTTTAAGAAGGAATAGCTTGATTTTTTTTTTAATTTACGAAAATGTTGTAATTTGACTCAATAGAGGCTTAAACAGGGCTTTGATACATGAAACATATAGCCTTAGCAAAATAGGAAATATAAGAACAAAAGATAGGACAAAAAATAACGAAACTTCCAAGCAAAGCAAAGAAAACCAGAATCTCACAGCAAAAAACAAACAAAAACAAAACAAAAAAAACTTCAAATCAATAAACCAAACAAGAGAGTGAAGCTAAACAATATTTTCAGCAGTCGGGTTTAGTTGCACTGTTTCCACCCTGTGGACATCTTTGGAAACATGATAGGCAGATGACAGCCACACATTGTAATATGCACTTCATGACAAGTATAGCCTAAGGTGAGCCTATAATATGTTGACCAACATGCTATTCTTTTCATCACCATAGGTCTACATGCCTACTCAAGACCAAAACAGAATATAGGACGACCTGGTGTCCAAAGACATAAAAGGCCACTCTGACATCCTCTCTCAAACTTTTCTCAGGAGGGTTCTCTTCTACGGAGGCTGTGAGAAAGGCAATGTGCAGTTGATTTCATAAGGGAAGAAGAAATGAATAAGTACTACCAAGGTGCTGTTGTCATCTCTGTAAAGCAATAACTCAGGATTACAGGTGCATAACATGCAGTAGCTTCAGCACTGGACAGGATGAGAATTTGTTATTGGTGAGGTTTGTCTGGATAGAGCATTACATCAATACAGTCTCGCTTGACAGATTTTCCTCCAAATGTGAAGGACTGAAAACTCAATCAGCTGACAAATGTTCTCAGCAACAAACTTTTAATAGTAATTATAAACAGATGTATATCCTCACTCCATGTGTGGTGTCCCTGTGCTGGAGGAAGTCCAGGCTCTGAAGAATTCCTGGCAGGTATTTTTGGACCTCAAGCTTCTTTATGATTTTTTTTTACTCTACAAATAGTGAGACAACAGGCACATCGATAAGATTAGGGATAGATCAGCTAGAGGAAGGGTGATATTTCCCTCAATCCTGAGTGTACACTAAGAAGGTCATGCCTTCCTCTTCTGAGGCCTTGATTCTATAGTAGAGAATGTTATGTGTTCCGGTTGTCTGTGTCTTCCATCAGCCTCTATTGCCTGAAACTCTGCTGTAAGAGAAAGAAAGGCAATCAGATCCAAAAGAAGCCTTATCCTGTCAAAGAATCAGTGCCCATTCACAACTAGGAAGCCAGAGTCAAGATGAAAAGCCATGATTTCTGGCAATATGATACAATAGAGGGACACTTGCCTGTGACAGATATTTAGTGGTCCTGCTGCAGCATCTCTGTCTGCAAGAGGCTCTCATCATGCCCTGAAACTTGCTCCAGTTTATGATGAATTATTTCTGATCTGACAGAAGAAGAAAGGCAGTTACAATACATTCCTAGTGGGGTCCTGGTGTTTTGGCTGTCTAACTCTGACCTCACAAAAACCACAATTGTTCCTAATGCTCAGCACTGATCTTTTGATGGAAGTCATTGTTTGTATCCCTAAAGTACAAGTTTCACTGATAACTTGTCCTTGCAATTTTTCAGGCTTTAACAAGTGTCACATGTTGATCTGAGTTATATATATATATATATATATATATATATATATATATGTGTGTGTGTGTGTGTGTGTGTGTGTGTGTGTGTGTGTGTGTGTGTGTGTTTTATCAGAACATTCTGCAACAATCTGGGAAAACTTTGTAATAAAAAAGAATAGCAGATTCAAATCATGTATAACTGCAAAGTATAGAAACACAGAATGTTCATGGGGAAATACACATGGACCACCTCATTTTTAAGTAGAAATAATACAACATTGCAGTTTAGACAACTGGCCAAGGTCATGACACATGCCCATGCCTCCTGCTTGAAAGGAACCTTACATTTAGGCAATATGCAAAATGAGCCACTCATGGAGCAACCACTTACCCATAGATGAACATAGTCTCTTCTGGGAGGGTTTTTTTTTTTTTTTTTGTAAAGAAAGCTTTGTTTTCTTTAGGATGAAAGCTGGGAATCTACTTTCTGATTCTCAACTAGAGTCTGTGGCACAACACTTTCTGAAAGTTAAGAACTATCCTGAAGCAGAAATACCTGTCTGGATTCACCTGGAAATGACTAAACTTACTATATCTGTGGAACACTTTCATGGGAAATGGGCAAACAAAGAGAACAGCCAGTGGAATAGCAAAGAGAAGCCAATGGTGGGAATCTCATCCATACAGATTATGTCCCTCAATGAAAGTGTAATTTTTTTTCAGGCATGGTAAGACCCACATTTATTTAAACTCAAGCTTAGGAGGCAGAAGCAGGCAGAACTCTGTGACTTCAAGGAAAGCCCTCACAGAACATACCAGAGAACTCATAAAGGAGCAAGGGGGACACAACTTTTCAAATCCCTGAATATTAAGCATATTAATACCTGGAGGGAAGTTCTTAGTGACAGCATTAGCACAACTCTGAAGTGTTCTTTTCTTGATATTGTGTGGGAGTTTCAGTATATGCACATTCGACAATAGGTGAAGATCCAAGAGAGAAGAGATCCATTTGAATCCAACTCCCAAATCCAACTCCCTACCTCATCTGGGAGATGTCAATTAACTGCAGTTTTCCTGATAAGTTCTTTTTTCTGGATGACGAGCTCCTTCTCTTTCTGCTGGGACTGCAGATTTTCCTCCAGTCTCTGCTGCTTTTGTTACTTAGAAGACTGTGTCCTTAGGGGAGGTGTCAGCACAGGTATCTGTACACTCTCCCACAAGGACAAGCATATAGGGATGATCCCAAAGCTTGCTGGTCTTCCAGTGTAACCAAAACATAATGCTTCTGGGAAAGAAGGATGCCTGTTTCAGAGTAGAGACTGACAAACCTAGTGGTATCTTCAAGGCAACATTCAAATTCATTGTGTACTATAGCACTCACAGAGCTCTAACACCCCAAACACATACATACATACATACACACACAGAGAGAGAGAGAGAGAGAGAGAGAGAGAGAGAGAGAGAGTCAGAGAGAACACATGAAGGTTAGGAGATAACATATTAGATGATCACAGCAGTTTAGATTAAGCCCAGAAGCTCTGTCAGAAGAATCTCCATCTCTCAGAACTAAAATTGCATAGATACATATGTGCTGCTTGGCCAGACTATGTTGAACTGGTTGGAGAACTTTTTGTCTAGAAGCCTTGGATTTCCAACACCAACAATCAGCTTGTCAAAAGCCATTACCACTTGCCATGACAACCCCTTGGCACCATGTTTTAAACTCTGTGATGGGAGAGAGTTTACCCTGACTCAGCTCTTGTCCATACTTGCTGCTCCTGGGTCTGGAGGTCTCTGATGATTTCTTCTTCCTTCTCACATATGACTCTCAATTCTCCCAAGTAGTGCTGCAACAGAATCCATTCCCCGAATACCTTCTAGGTCTTTTGCCTCAGCCTCTCCACTGCATTCTGCGCCTGAGTCTTCTCTTTTGGAGTCAGTACAGCATATTTCTGGAAAGACTGTGTACAGTAAGTTCTTTCAGTCTCTTTCTGCTACCTCTGCCTCCATAACTCATCATTCCTACTGGTCCTTAGGTCCTGAAATGCGAAACAGACAAGTGGCAAATGCAGCCATGCCAGCTGCTCTCAGAAAGCCAAAAGTAGGGAGAGAATTCCAGAAAGAATCAAAGTATTTGCGAATATGCTGACAACAAAAAGAAATAGAAGTATCTCTACCATGGAGAATGAGTCCTTCAATGCTCTTAACTGACCATGGTAATGGGGCAACACCAGGAGGTAGGGGATAAATCCACTTGGAGCAGGTATAGGAGAACAAAGGGTGTAGTTTCCATATGGGCAATATGCACTTACCAATAGAAGAGTGACGCCTTGTCATGCTCACTGAATTTCTCTAAGGCTTCAGTGATCTCATTCTTTAACCTATGCAGATCTGACCTGATCAGCATATACTTCATCTTGATGTTTTCTGATAATGAATTTGGATGTTGGTAGGGCATGGACCTGGAAGTAAAAACCTCCTTGAACAAAGATTCTGTGGATCACATGAATTCAGGCTGTGTTCAAGACTTCTCGAGCCCAAGGACTCCACTGCCTGCTTCCTACATATTGGAAATTCTGTTGCATATTAACTTACTAGACTGACCCTAGGACAGCAGAGGCAGGATGTTCAGATGAAGGAAGGGGTAGCTGCATGAGCTTTTTCAGGAAGATGCTGATATATCTGTTTGAGAAGATACTCTTGTCTATACTACTTGGTTTGCCCACCAAAAACTGGGATGATGCCTGTCACAACGGAGGCCAAAATCACATGAGGACTTTTGTGGGTGGGAATCAACAATTTGGCAAATGGAACTCATGATGGATTTATAAACTGTTAGGAACCAGCAGTCTGCTGATCCAGCCCCTGACGATGGGGGGGACGCTAATGGTCATGTCATCGCTACCTCAGGCTTTACCTGGCTCCTCAAGCTTTACCTGGCTGCCCAGGGGATTCAGTTATGCATGCGCAAGCCCCCTTTTAAAGCAAGGGCACCAAGCACATCTCTCTCTCTCTGGCCTTTTCTCTCTTGCTATTCTGTCTTTCTCTTTCTTCTCTCTCTCTCTCCCCTGCTTTTGGTTGGCCACCAGCTACCTCTTTCTCTCCCCTCTCTCAATAAACTCCACGTGGGCACTGAGTCTCGTGTTTGTGTTTCATAGGCAATAGTTGTATCAAAAGTACAACATTGGTGCTGTGACTCGGATCAGGCCCTCCTTGAGTACTCGGCAGCCACCTACTGTTGGATGGCCAGCCTGAGGCATTCGGGGACCCTGATTACGATGAACCAGCAGTCCACTTCCATCCCCCCATTCACTGGAAATACCATCCCACACCAACTACAATTCGGTAAGGTACCCTTTTTCATTATTACTCATTTCCTTAGGGTCTGGGACATCTCCCACTGGTGAGTGAAGATTCCGGCTTCAAGCCTTCCTGCCTTCGAACTGCTGAGTCTTTATTGGGCAGTTTGCCCTTGGCCACAGTGAGCTCCAAAAGTAATTGGCCAGTTTTTACATCACCCATGGGAAATAAACCATCCTATACATCCCCTACAAAATAAGTCAAATTGGCCAAAATTCCTGCCAGTGAACAGGAAGATGGAAGGGTTTTTTCTACATCTCTGCTAAACAATCTCTTTCCCTAAAGTTGTTTCTGTTCTCTTCCCACCACGCTAAAACTCTCCTGCCTGCCTCAGCTGCAGCCTGTCTCAGGGCAGTGGGCTGGGCTGAGGCAGCATCTGCTCAAGATACTCTTGAGAGTTTTTCATTCTTCCCCCCACGAATAAGGTTTTCAGATTTTGTGCCCTAGCACCACTCATGCTGATTGGTGCATTTGTTTCTCAGACCTACGAGGCATGTCTCGGGTTTTATATCCTAGCACTGCCCTTGGACTGGTACAAACATGTCTCAGACCTACGGTGGTCTTTTTGGATGTTGTACCCCTTGGACTCCGGTGTCCTGTTAGTTTCACAAATCCTTCTGCCTCACTCACAAAGAGAAAAAAGCCAACAAAATTATATCTCTAAACTTTATGATTTCTGCCAGCTGTTGGGAATATGTTTATGGCAGCAGCCATTTTGACCATATGGCCTAGCCTCACCCCCCCATGGGTCTTCCCTCTGCTACATCAGCCACCTAGGCAGAGGTAGTCTAGCCAGCTTCTGCCACCAACAGAACCTGTAATTCATTTACCTTTTGCCTTTTATACTTTGTCTCTAATTTCTTTTTCACTGCCTATGTTACACATAGCTTTACACTCTAGTCCTTCTCATTTTTACCCAGTCCTGTTTAATATATCTGTACATTTGATTTAAATTTAACTTTATGTAAATGTAAGTTAACTTTATACAACTTAAATTCAACTGTACTAAATCTCAACTATTTCTAAATTGTTATGTGTCTTTAAAAGGTGGTAAACATTTAAGACTATAAAGGTCTATTTTAAACTAACAAAATATTTATGCCACCCAGTCCTTACTGTAAGCTGTTTATAAAGGTTAAGCCTCTATTATCAAAGGGAGTTTTTCTCTACCTCTTTGTCCTTTACAGGTGTAAATCTAACATGCTGAGTAAAACATCCCTCTCAGCTTGGATCCAGTTTTCCAGACAGATTAATTAATTACAGGGATAAAGCCTTACCTAGCCACCTATGCACTTAAGGCAAGTAACTAAAGACAGATTTTGTATACTAAGGTACACTAAACAGTCAGACAGCCCTCAAATGCTCAGAGATCTAGAGAATATGGCATTTAAAATGTTTCATTGAAAAGCTTTTATAACAGAGTGACAGGCCAGCTGCTGGCACCACCCATTTCCTCCAGGAAGACTGGTGGACACTGAAGAAGCTCCACCCACAAAAGTGGCAATGCTAGCCACTGAACAATCCTGCCTTTCATCTCAACTACTGCAAAGGGCTCTAAGGACCATGGACAAGAGGGCAGTGGAATCGACTTTCTCCGTGTTGCTTGGGCCAACGGTAGGTAAGTCTTCCAAAAGCTCCTAATCCACAGGTCTCATGCCATCAGCAGAAGGCAGATGTCCTTAAAGCCTCTAACCTCAACAACTGTGGAGTACCTGGGGGGTGGCTGTCCATGCTGCCAGCTAGTGAGTCCCTGTTACTCTCTAAACATTCAGGTAAAATTTTATCCTCAAGAACTCTGATGCTTTTGAGGACTGGTAGCTTTGTCAGCTTAAAGCATCAGCCAAGGCTCCAATTGTTACAAAACATATTTCAAAAACGGGTATTTTAAGGTTGCTACTGTTTATAGTCTTAACATTAATCAATAACATTTTAATAAGCTACTAATACAATTCTGATGGAGTACTAAACACCATACTATGCCACTATATGATCATAACTGTAACTATAAGCTCAAATTAAGGTGTTTTTCATTGTGCTAAAAATCTGCCAGTTGTATGTGTTAATTCTTTCAGCCAAATAATTTCTAACATGAATATGCTGTTAATGTGTCTAACATTTATGTTTCGCAAACCCAAAGGATTCTGTAGGTTCCAGGGATCTAGAGAGGATCCATTTAAATAGGTCAGATTCACTTGAAATAAATCAATTTTTTCCTGGCCTCAGGACTTCCTTCCCTTGTCCGGGGACCTTGTCCTCTGCTCTGCTAACACCTTGCCAGGTCTCAAAGAGATGGCACAGCGCCATACTGTCAGGACTGCAATGAAACAACCAGCTACCAGGATGTGGCAGCACCCCAGCTTTCTCAGATCCTCCAAAGACGATCAAGGCCCCCAAGTCAGCAGGAAGCAGTCTTGAGAACTCAACATCCTTATTCCCTAACCTGCCACGCCCAACCCCCCACCTTTTTAATAACATTAAGAGGTGGGAATGTTGGGAACCTGCAGTCTGCTGACACCGCCCCCGACGATGGGCGGGATTCTCATGGCCTTGTCATTGCTACCTCAGGCTTTACCTGGCTGCTCAAGCTTTACCTGGCTGCCCAGAGGACTCAGTTACCCATGCGCAAGCCCCCATTTTAAAGCAAGTGCGCCAAGCGCGCCCTCTCTCTCTGGGCCTTCTCTCTCTTGCCTTCTCTCTCACTGCTCTTTCAGTCTTTCTTTTTCATCTCTCTCTCTCTCTCTCTCTCTCTCTCTCTCTCTCTCTCTCTCTCTCCTGCTTTCGGTTGGCCACCAGCTACCCCCCTTTCTCTCCCCTCTCTCAATAAACTCCACGTGGGCACTGAGTCTCATGTTTGTGTTTCATAGGCAATAGTTGTATCAACAAAACAACATATCTATCTACATGGCACTAGGGTGAGCATATTGACAGAGGTTTAATGCTGAAATTGGGGTTCCCAATGCTCATCTCAGGTATCTCCTGGGAGGTGTGGCACAGGAAAGTCCTCATGGCAACCACATACCACTGATTGCTGGTTCAAGGGGCAACAAATGCACAAATGCACAAACACTTACACAACACAGCAGTGTTTCTGTATGTTATGTGTGATTGTGTGGGAGACAGAGAGACAGAGACAGACAGAGTGAGAGGATGCTACCAAATGTTGTCAAATAAATGCATGCAGATGTGTTATCTCAGAGAGGAAGAATATGTACAGGCAACGGACTCAGGCTACAGCTCTGCCTTTTATAGGTTGGAAACAGAATACTAGTCTGTCCTTCTCTTACCTGGGATTCATATTTTGCTTCTAGGAAGCATTTAGAGAAATGGTGCTGGAAAAAACACAATTTTAAAAACAAAATATTTTTTTTTCTACACACCACCCCCCCCCCCCCCCCCTTTTTAATAACATTAAGAGGTGGGAATGTTGGGAACCTGCAGTCTGCTGACACACCCCCCCCCCCAAAGGGGGGCCCCCCCCACAAGGGACATCCTAATGGTATAGATACCCAGAACCCACTTCTTAGATAAAATAAACTAAGGGTGAAAGTGTAGAAAGCAAGATGTTCGCCATAGCATTGGAAACAGTGAATACCTATTGTCAGATGATCCTCCAGTGATGCAGATGAGGCAATCTCTCTGCTCATTTGTTTCCCTTGTCACTTGCTCCAGCTGACTATTCAGAATCTCCATCTTATACTTCACCTTCATATTGGTCAGGAGAATTGGGGCAATTGATGGCTCTCCAATAGCTCCTATGGGAAGTTGAATATAAGTAAACTTGAATTGTGACAATTCATAGAGGATACAAAGAACACTGTGAGCCCTAAAAAAAAATTGTTGAGAAAGGTCTTGTGACTGTGACTCAGTGACAAACCAATGGATTTTGTTCCAGGCAATAGGTGCTTTGCAGGCAACCTCAGTTGTCCAATCTCTGAAGGTAGTTGCATGAACCAGCCAGCTGCTCTCCCCTGCAACAAAGCCAACAAAGCACATACAGGTAATGACCCTAGTCCACAGGCACTCAGGTCTTTTCAGAGAACCCCAAACATCCTGACCAGTCACTCAAAGCACATGTCTATAGCCACACAGGTGCAGAACATGAATACCAGACTCCCAATGGGACATGACTGACAGCTCAGGGCACACAGAGAAGGTTTTCAGTACTTCAAGTTATGCACTCCCATTGAAGTACAGTGATGACCTGCCTTATGCTAGAAACTCCACTAGTCCCTCATTCTGGTCTCATTTTAATGCTGGTCCTGCATCAAGCCTCACTGTCCTGTAAGACTGAAAAACAAGAGCTCCCAACCGAACTTCAAGTTTTTGCCCTGCCAGTTCCTGACATTTGGGAGAGACAGATTACTAGCCTCACATCATTGACTTCTGGGAGCCATGTCAGGCAGTGAAGTCCAATTTCTTCCCAGAATCAACAATTCCTGTGCCCCCATTACCTAAAGCCCCAGCTAAAGTGAACTTTCTCCACCGAGCTCCCACATCTTGCCCAGGACTTAACTGATCTTTCTTCTGAACCACTCTTTATTGATGGTTTAAACTGAAGCCACAAATCAGCTTGCTTCTTCCTCTCTCTGGTCTCTCTCCTGTCTCTATTTTCTCTCCTAAGGTGACTACTCAGTCTTGCAAACATGTTCATCTTAACATTATCAGCAGTGCTTCTCCAACACAGGTGACATCACAGAATTCCAGGGTCTCCATGATTCAATGCAGTGTTCGGAGAAGGCACTGTAGATGTCATGTGGAATGAACATGGCCTCCGTACTACCCAGCTTTCCTCATAACTCAGCCAAAGATAGTCCTATTAAGAAATCTCTCCTGGGATGCAAAGTATACCCTGCAATACCACCTTCTTCCAAAATCAGAGATTTCTGATTGATTGAAAATCTTTTAGTAACTTCCACATGTGAAATTATATGTTATGCCCTACTGAAATTATATGTCTACAAGGTAATGGTACCATGTAAATTTTTATCCTACAATTATCCACAACTATCAGAATCTCCTTATTGAGAGGAAAGCCTTAACTTGATGATGAGAAGTAATCTTTTTAAAGGACTTCCTGGCAACAAGCCGAAAGAACTTAGTGTGTCATTAGGAAAGAGGCAGATCATTTGCTCCACATTGATAATCACAGGCTTTATTTGAGTATATTACTTGGGATCCACAGGATATGTAGATGTACATGAATTACAACTTAAATTTCTGTAGACATTGCTATTAATGCCTTTACAGATGCTTCTGCAAAGCATAGGAAACATATTTTATGTCCAAATTATTCATACTCAACTAAAGTTAGTTCTCTCCCTTACAGTTATATTGCTCAGCAGTCTAAACTTGAGAAATCGAATCAGATTTTATTAGACATTGCTGAGCCATTGGATACTGTACATCACTTTATATATAAATTTTCACATGAAGGATAGAGATACACTAAAAATGGAAAATGGCCAAATGAGAGAAAAATTGAGAATATAAAAACAGAATCATGAAGGAATAAAAATCTCTAATCTCTTTCTAATTTCCATTTTCCCCCTATTTTTATTCATATATGATTGAATTTGCATCAAGTGCACAGTTTTCATTCCCTTCCACTCCTCCTATTACCTCCATCTACTTCCCAGTAACCGCCCACCCATGCACCATTATACAACTCCTTTCAGAAAGAGGCCAGCTTGCATGGATGTAATCAAAATATGGCATATCAGGTAAGGCTTGATCAATATCCTCCCTCCACCACCCCCCCTCCACCCACATCAATGCTGGGCATAGTAATCCAGCTTGAGGAATAGGTTGCCTAAAGCCAGCTCAAGTACAGGGAGATGTCCAGCCCTGTACAGGGTTCCTGGTGCACTCCACTGCAAGGAGTCTGGCAAATAGAGTAAGCCTTGAGACGCTCATACACATGCAGAGGGCCTAGGTTGGTCCTATCCAGGCTCCCAGATGTTGGTCCAGAGTCAGTAGGCTCTCAAGCGTTCACTTCACCTTTCTTTGTGGTTTCATCCATCATAAGCATGACCCACCCCCAACTGGATCATATAATCCCTCCTCCCTCTGTTCAATAGGACATCCAGCACTCTGGCCGGTGATTGCCTGATGGATCCCTGCATCTGCTGTATAAATTACTGCATGAAGGCTCTCTGATGTCAATGAGTGTAGACTCTAATCTGATTAGAGCAGGTGGCCAGTTCAGACACCCTCTCCACCTTTGGTATGAGTCTTAGCTAGTGCCTTCGTGTGGAGTCTTGGGCATTTCCTTCACTCCAGGCTTGTCTTAAACCCTGAAATGCCCCCATCAAAATATCTTTTTTTTTCATTACTGTCTCTCTCCTTCAGTGGCCCAAGACATCAAACGGTATCCCTCACCATTTTTAGTCCTTGTTTTGCCCAAACCACCCCTAGTTTATCCAGGAGATGCATTCCATGTCTGACACTTCCTGTCAACCTGCCTCTCTGGGATTGGTGTTTGTATCCTAGTTATCCTTTACACCTAATATCAATTTACAAGGAGAACATATCATGTTTGTCTTTCTGGATCTGTGTTACCACACGGGTAGATTTCTTCTTCTTCCATTCACATGCATGTAAATTACATGAAGTATCGTAGTTTTTAATACAATCTTCTGTTTCATGGCATCTAGGTAGATTCCAGAACCTACCTATTGTAAATAACCTGCTATGAATTTAGTTGAGCAAGTGTCATTGTGGTATGATTGAACATCCTTGGGATATATGCCCAAGATTGGTATAGCTCTCGTTGAGGCAGAGTCATTCCCAATTTTCTGAGAAACAGACACATTGATTTCTGAAGTGCCTATTCAAATTTGCACTCCCACCGGAAGACCAGGTGTATTCCCCTTACTCCACATCCTCTTCAGTGTAAGCTGTTTTTAGTGTTATTGGTCCTAGCCATTCTGACAGGTATAAGGTGCAATTTTGGGGATGTTTGGATTTTCATTTCCCAGCTTACAAAGGATGTTGACCAATACCTAAGTATATCTGGGCAATTTGTGATTCTTCTGTTTAGAAGTGTATGTTTAGATGTGTCCCACATGTTTAATTGGATTACTTGGTATTTTAGTGTCTAGTTCCTTGGGTTCCACATATACTTTGGAGTTTAGCCCTGTGTCAGATGTGGGGTTGGTGAAGAACTCTTCCCATTATGTAGGCTGCCATTTTGTCTTATTGACATTGTCCTTTGCCATATGGAAGCTTTCTGTTTCAGGAGATCCCCTTTATTAATTGTTGCTCTCAGTGTCTCT
Source organism: Phodopus roborovskii (assembly GCF_943737965.1). Lineage (NCBI taxonomy): Eukaryota > Metazoa > Chordata > Mammalia > Rodentia > Cricetidae > Phodopus > Phodopus roborovskii. The sequence goes on along the minus strand of NW_026126840.1, from coordinate 40,951 downwards.
GCTAATGGTGTACTAGTCAGGAAGTTGTCTCCTGCCAGTGTGTTCCAGGCTACTTCTTACTTTCTCTTCTCTCACATTCCATGTAACGGGATTCATGTTGAGGTTTCAGATCCACCTGGACTTGAGTTTACTGCAGGGAGCTAGATAATGGTCTCTTTGCATCCTTCTGCATGATGTTATCCAGTATTGCCAGCACCATTTGTTGAAGATGCTTTCTCTTTTCCAGAATGTAAAATTTGTATTTGTTTGTCAAAAAATATGGTATTCATAGGTGTGTGGATTCACATCATGTTCTTTGGTTGGATTTCATTAATCTCGCTGTCTTTTTTTTTCTGCCAACGCCATGCTGTTTTTATTATTATAGCTATGAGGACTCAGGCATTATGCTGGCCCAGCCCCCTGGCAACTGGCAAGGTATGTGCGCTGACTTTCATGGAGATAATTAGACAGCTCTCAGTGCCATGTGTTTCCTGACTACTTCACATGTTATGTGGCTGCATATGGATTCCATATGCATGTGTAGCTTTCCCTATTAAGCCAGCGCCTCCCATCTATTTGTCCCTTTCTTTTTTCCCTTTCCCGTCAATCTTTGTTCCCCCTCTTCCCCTTCCCCTCTCATCGCTGTTCCTGCTTCACCAACAACTACACCCCACTTTCTTCCCTTTCCCCAATAATCTCCACATGGGTTTTACTGAGTTTTGCAAAACAACATTTGGTGTCATAAAACTCACTCAGGCTCTCCAGCCACCTGCTGAGTGTCAAACAGAGACATTCTGGGACCCTGATCCAGAACCCACAGCCTGTTTCCATCTCCCAGTCTGCTGAGATCCCCACACAACACTGGCTATGATTTGGTAAGGTATCAAATTAGCATGATGTGTAAATTGTCTGGATATCCTCTGTGTCCATTGTTATGTTACCCTTTTCGTTTCTGATTTTGATAATTTGTATGCTCTCTCTCTGTTTTTTCATTAGTTTGGATAAAGGTTTGTCTATCTTGTTGATTTTCTCAAAAAACCAACTCTTTGTTGCATTGATATTTTTGTGTTGTTTTCCTTGTTTCTATTTTGTTGAGAACTAAAAACAAGATTTTGGTATCTTTTGTTCTACCTACATCACAAGGGCTGTGAAGAGAATATTTTGTTAATCCTTACAAAAATTTTTTAGCTTTTATTTATATGGGAACAATTCTTTGGGATAAAATAATGATAATAATAATAGTAATACTAATAGTATAATAATAATTAAATAAACATATGATTCCCAAAATGGAAGGGACCCCTCATAGCAGAGTCTGCAGGATTTTTACCCTGCCTGGTGCCCCTGAAGCACCTCTCTGAATGCCTCACGGGGACCCCTTGTCTTAGTCATGGGAGTTGGAGAGGCAGTTGACCATGGGTGGCCCATGACTGTTGAGGCTGCCTGAGCTCATGGAGCAGCTCAGTAGCTGCAACAGTCCAATAGGGGTCCTGGGTCTGGGGAGAACATGGAATTCATGTGACTTGGGCAAACAGGACAGCAACTGGAGCCAAGTGGTGACAAGGGACTTGCATGAGCTGAGTGGGGATTTCACAGTGAACAGCATGGGACACACCAGGAACTGTGCAGGCTGTGGTGGTGGGTGAAGTTTTTTCCCCCAAGCAAAGCTGTGGGTGGAGATAGCCAATGGCCTGATGAGCCTGCTCAGTGTCAGAGTCAATGGCAAAGGCATTGTAGCCATAGTAGGCTGCCTAGCAACAAAAGCACGGGTCTCTGGGACTGGAATGTTCTCCATGCTCCAGGAACATAGAGCAGTGTGGCTGCTCCTGCAGCAGCTTCCTAGGCACAACAACTTGGGGCATCTGAGGGTATGGAGTGCACTGAGGTGGGGGAGCAGGAATATGCAGATGAGGAACCGGATAAAGACAAGGAGCATGAGGACAGTGGCAGCATGTGTGCAGTGGCGCTATCAAGCTACAGGACAGCTCCAGACCCTTAGGGAAATAGTGGTGGCACAAAGGGAATCCCGAGAAACTGGCCAGGTGACCCACATAGGTTGTGCCAACCTTTCTTGTTTCTGGAGGCCCCTGCTCACCCCTACAGTCCCCTCCTCCCATGCTTTGTGGTTGAAATGGCAGAAACTAATGTTGTATTGAAAGACCCCCAGAGACCCCAAGAGTTTGGAGCCTGTCAGGGGGGAAGGCCCTTGCCCCCAAGAGATGAGACCAGACCACTGGATGCAAGTGCAAGAGGTTGTTTATTGTTCACACAGGTACCTGTGGACGCTTCAGTCTTTCGGGGGACTGAGCGTGCTGAGGTTAAAACTCAGGCAGTTTATATAGGGTTGGGGTGGCAAGAAGCAGGCTTACAGAAGCAGAAGCATGGTTACAGGGATTTCATTGTTCCATCTAAATGTAGCAGTTGTAGTTAACCAAGGACAGTTGGTTATTCGGGTTGGGCACAAAGAATACAAAGAATTCAGTTATGACTATCTCAGCATACTGGACACTGTCCTGCTGACCTTGCTTTGGTCCAAGCTGCAGACCACAGATATCTGGTTGGCGTTGGATGAGAGCAGCACCTGGTTCCCTCCTGTACTTTTCTCATAACTTGACCTTGGCAAATTAGCAAGAGCAATTTAAACAGGCAATAAGCATAGTGGGGGTCTTTCAGTATAAGGTGTGTCACCAAGTTCTTTCTTGTACTTGGGGTACCAAGGAGGCTGCACAGCTCCTCCTGGTTGCCCTGTGTGAACTGACACTTTGTCCTATATTTGCATGTGCTGCTTACCTTGGTCGGTTGGCACAGCTTGGTCTTGTCTTGCATGGAGTTGATCTGGGAGTCTCTGAGCATCTTCTGCTGCTCTGCTGCTGCAAGTGCAGGAGGTGCTGGCTGCGCTCACCTTTCTCACTCAATGTGCTGTCCAGGAATTTGCTCTCCTTGTAGACCAGTGTCATGTCAGTGTGTCCTGATGGCTCCTGAGCCAGCAGTAGGAAGCCAGGCCACTTGTACCCGCTGTCTGCTACTGAGAAGTTAAGGGCTCCTTGAATCATTGGAGATCAGCTGCAGGCACAGGGCAATGGTGGGTGAGCACTTGCAGGGCATTGGTTGGGAGGAGCACACTGTGAGGCAGGGTCTGGCTGAAGCAAGTTTAGTAAAGCAAAGGGGCAGGGAGGGATGGAAATTTGCTTGCAGAACATGGGAGGAGAGAAGGGCAGCTGCAGAGTGGAGAGCAGAGAAGCAAGAGTGCAGATTGGAGTTTATTACTAAGAGTTTGCTCACTTATGTTTCAACAAACAAGTTTCAGTATTAACAACAACAGCTGCAAAATTAAAACGGTGAAAGAAGAAAATCAACAGGGAAGGTGAGCAACCCTCGCAGCAGAGTTGGATTTCAGGTACTAACCCTGGCCAGCAGTTGGTCTATGGCAGCTGGTGCCCTGGTACACCTCCCCTAATCCTCCCAGGTACTCCCTTGTCTCATTCCTTTCAGAAGGAGAGGTGGCTGGAAAGGGGTAGTCAATGGCAGGGCTCCAGGCCGGGGGGCTTGGAGACACTTGAGACCACCAGACCTCAGCAAGCAGCTCAGGCAGCTGTAGTGATCTCCCAGTGAGTACCTGGAGGGAGACATCTGGTGAATGAATAGAAGGCAGTCAACTCTGTCAGAGGCTCAGCAGCTAAAAGCCCAAGGCCTGGGAAGTCAGCACGAGGCCCCCAGGCTCTGTGGTTGGATGAGGTAGTAAGAGAAGCTGTGTCTCTGGATAGAGTGCTGTGTGATGAGGATTCTCAGCCCTGCCCCAGGCCCCAGGCCCCAGGCCCCCCCCAGCAAGGCATTGTTGGCACAAGACACAGTGAAGCAGGTTACACACTGGGCTTGCAGTGTCAGCAGGTCCTCTCTCCCAGGGACCTAGAGAAGCACAACTCCCACTGAGCTGCTGCAAAGGAGCCTGAGGTCCCAGTGCCTAATGCCATGAGGCCTCTGAGTTGGAGGATCAGGAGCTCTGGGGCTGCTTGAGGAAAGTGGGGGTGTGGAGCTCCAGACCACCCCAACACCTCCACCAGGCATCAAGTAGTGGCCATATCAGATGCCCAAGCCTGAGTCTGTGGTACCGCTTTGGTCATGCCTGGTGAGCAAGCACCAGGCCAATTGTACAAAATCTGACAGATCCCAGAGTAGCACTCACCCACACCAGGCATGGCACTACGATCCTCTTGTACAAGTTGTGCATGAAACAGCAGCAAGGCCCATAAAGGAAGAAGGCAATAGTGGAAAGCCTGGTATAACTCCAGCTTGTTCTTGAGGTAATAAGTAAGGCTTCTCTGCTCACGGAAAGCATGAGGAAGCTGTCACTTAGCGCCTTACTTGGAAGTGCACAGGTTGGGGGGAGCCTTAGGTACACCAAGGACTGGCTTAAGCTATCACAAATAATATTTCATACCTCCAAGCAAGGGGCAAGGAGGGGTGGACACTTTGCTTCCAGGGCCTGGGAACAGGGAGGAGGTAGCAGTTCTGAGTATGGGCAGAGGAGGAAGTAGAAAGTAGCTCAGTGCCCTGGCCCCAGCAGCCCCTTCTAGGTGCAAGCCAGCACTGTGGGAACTCTATCATTCGTGTCTTAAACATGTTGGTTCCTTTCATTTCAACTGTAACTTCTCTAGAAATCATCAACATCATCATTATTGTCTGTATTGTTATTAAACCTGCCCTCATTTGTGATGAAATTTAGTCTGAGTGGCAGGAGACATGAATCAGCATTATGAGCACTGGCTGCTTTTCCAGAGGACCTTGTGAATCCCAGCACCCAAAGAGCTCACAAATACCTTAACTCTAAATGCATGGAATCAATTGCTCTCTTCTGACCTCTATGAACACCCCATGCACATGGAACACAGAGATACAAGCAGGTAAAGCTCTCCTACACATCAAATAATCCACAATATTTAAATACTTTTTCATATTCTATTACAATCAATCTTGTTTCACATGTCAATTCCAGTTCCCTCTCCTTCCCTTCCTCCTCTGCCCCCACCAACCCCACTCCCTATCTCATCCCCATTCTGCTCCCCAGGGAGGGTAAGACCTTCCATGAGGGATCTTCAAAGTCTGTCACATCATTTGGAGCAGAGCCTAGGCCCTTCCGTGTGTGTGTGTGTGTGTGTGTGTGTGTGTGTGTGTGTGTGTGTGTGTGTAGGCTGAAAGAGTATTTTTCTATGTGGAATGTGCTCCCAAATTCCATGTGTATACAAGGGGTAAATACTGATCCAGTATCAGAGGCTCCATAGCCTGTCCAGTCCTGCTAACTGACACCCTCATTTAGGAGTTCTGGCTGGGTCCTAGTCTGGCTTCCCAGTAATTTGTCTGGAGTCCATGAGCTCCCCCTTGCTGAGGTCAACTGTTTTGTGGGCTTCACCAACCTGGTCTTGACCCCTTTGGTCATCACTCCTCCTGAGTTAGAATCAGAGTTTAGCTGTAGGTGTCTGCTTCTAGCAGCTACTGGATGAAGGCTCTTGGATAGCATATAAGGTAGTCCTCAATCCCATTATAGGGGAAAGGCATTTAACATAGCCTCTCCACCTTTGCTTAGTTTGTTAGTTGGGGTCATCCTTCTAGATCTCTGGACAGTTCCCTAATGACAGAGTTCTCGTTACACCTATAAAGGCTCCCTGTATTATATAGTACCCCATTTCTTGCTCTCCTGTATTTCCCCACCACCACCGACTCTATCTTCCCTGTTCTCTCATGTCCTCCTCTCCCACCCTCTTCTCCCCTTCTCTTCCTCTTAATTCAGTCTCACCTATCTCTATGCTGCTCATTTGCCGAGATCTTGTCCCTTTCCCCTTTTCTGGGGGAACATGCATGTCTGTCTTAGAGTCCTCCTAGCTTCCTAGCTTCTCTGGTGGTGTGGCTTGTAGTCTGGTAATCCTTTGCTCAACAGCTAAGAGTAGTCCAAGTCTAACCCACAATATCAGCAGCTAAGCACAGCGGGGTGGGGCGCTTGTCTTTTCTTTAAAATAGAATGATCATTCTCAGCATAAGTCTTGTAAGAGAGAGGGAACTGAGATTCACATATAAAACAAGCATATTTTAGATTTAAATAAAAAATGATCATAAAACATATTGTAGGAGAAAGATGCTCTGGATTTTTGTGGAGCCACCTGATGCTTCCTGGTACCCTGCACCTTCATTTCAGCTGCCATATAACTCACTGCCTATTATGCTCAGCATGACTGGGGTCTTCTTTCATTTTTATCCAGCATGGATCCTGGCATTCAAGCTGGAAATGGGTTTTCTTGATGTGGGTGGACTTCTCCAGAGGCCTCTAATCAAATAGATTTGGTCCTGCCTTTGCCCTCTGCTGACTTGCCAGAAAAGCAAGCTTGTAAGCTTTATGGGAAATTCAGTTTAGGCCTCCAGTAAGAATCCACTGGGCTCTCAGCCACTGCAAACAGAGAAACAAGTGACCATGGGAGTTTTCCAACAGGAAAATTCAGCAGTTGCTGGAAAGGAGCTCTGTCCTTCCATGTCATTTGGGTCCTCCACTATTCAGGTACACAGTTTCTCTCTCCCTGTAGTGACATCTGCCAAAGTCTGTCTCAGAATTAGGAAGGTTGAGAACCAATCCCCTAGATGGACTTGATGACCTGTAGATTCCTGGGCTTTGGTCAGACCCTCTGGGCAGGTCCATGGATATAATAAACCTACTTCTCACACTGTTCTACTTAATACTAAGAAGTCAGCAAGCCAGAACTCTGTAAAGTCTCTCCAGGAAGTTATGACTTCTTGTATTTAAGCTACAAGAGCTTCTCCTGACTATACCTAAGACTTTCATATTCTGAGGCCAAGCAGTTGTCTGCAAGGCCTTGGATCTGCTGGGTGCTAAGGGAAGGTTCTGCCTGTTGCATGAATCCAGGGTTGTCCCTCAATCAGAAGATTTTCAGGTCTCCAACTGATACATGTGGGAGACTGGTCTGAGCACACACAGTCAACCCCTGTTTCCACAGATTGCTCTGTTGATCTTCCCACCACTTCTCCATCTTATTTATATTATTATTTCTGATAGGCTCTCATGTGGTCCATGCTAGCCTCAGCCTCCTGATTCTTCTGCCCTGGTGCTGGGATCAGAAACATGTCATTACACCCCCAGGCATTGCATGCTATCTTTATTGGATAGTCACTACAGTGATGTCCTTTCCTGCATGCTGCTATGGGAGACCTTCCATAATTGTCATCTGATGCAAAACACGCATGGCAGGTGAAGATACCCTTGTTAACAGTAATCCAAATAGAATTCAGTAGGTGCCAAATGATACTGGAATGTACTACAGCCAGCATGGAAGGAAGGGGAAAAGCCATTCTCTCCCCTCTACTATCACAACAGTGCCAGTGCTCCCTCACTTCAGATCTTTGTTAAGAAAACATCAGGATATGTGTGTGTGTTGTCAATCACAGATTCAGGTCTCCTTTCCTGGCTGTGTAAAAGAAACCTTCCAGAACCTCCAGAGCCTCTGGGGTCTGCTCCCTCACAGCAAGGAAACTTGTTTTCCCTACTGAGTTGAGAGTTGCCTGGTATGTCTAGTATGTCAGTTTCATCTCTCTCTCTCTCTCTCTCTCTCTCTCTCTCTCTCTCTCTCTCTCTCTCTCTGTGTGTGTGTGTGTGTGCATGTGTTCTGTTGCTTTTTTTGCACAATAGTGTTTTGTGAGTGTGTATATGTGTGTGTGTGTGTGTGTGTGTGTATCAATGTGTTAGTCAGTGTGTTTTTGTCTGCTGATGTTTCCTGTATTGTAGGGTTAAGTGCTTGTATGCAATGTTGTGAATATAGCTGATTATATGTGCAAGTGTGTGTATATGTGGAACAAATTCACTTTTGTGTGTGTGCATTTACTCATATTTATGTGTTCAGTTACTTATGAAATATCTTTAATGATGATGGTGTTGATCTTTATTGAGACAGTACTGTGCTCGCTCACTTTGCATCCATCAAATATTGTATGCTATTCCCAACTTTCTTCATTTCCACCTAGCTCCTAGGACAAAAGGACACAAAGCCTACTTTAACTCAGTGCTTTTTAGGCATTTGTAGAGGGAAAAAATTATCTGACTGAAAAGGCTTTGGAGAAAACCAAGGGAATGTGGTACAGGGAAGCGAGGAGGAGGCCACTGTGGCAAATCAAGGTGTCTGAGAGGCTGGATGGGCTGGTGGAAGGTTTGAGTCCCTTCTGCTGTCTGGGTGAATGGTGAGTGCATACTCAATGGTCAGGTAGCTCACTGTGTCTTCTCTGTCCCCTGTTTTGTCCTCACCTGCATTGTTTGCTGTCATTTTATGTACATTATTGCCTGGCTTTGGCTCACTTAACAATGGTCTCAAATCTTGGACTATATTTATTCCTTGAGAGAGTCTGACTTGCAGTGTGATTCCAGCTGCATCTCAGTCAAGCAGAAGTCACAAAGCCGTGCTGTGGTGTGAGAATGGGGCCCTCTCAGCGCCCCCTCTCAGACTCATGTAGGTCTAAAGCACTCACCTTGTGCTGTATCTGCATAACTCAGAAACTGTTTCTCTTCAAAGTTGTTCACTGTGAGTTTAAATCAGTCTCTCTTGGATACAGGTTGTGAGGATTTTGTAGTTTCCTGAGCTCATTGCTTTGGGTTGGAAGTGAGGTAGCCTGTAGCAAAGGGAGCTCTGATTGCCGGAAATTGTTCTCCTAGTAGGCAGCAACTGGGATGCAGTGAACAAGACCAGTGAGCTGGTCCACCACCATCCAGTGGTCCTGTGCTGGGACACCATCCTACACTACACAGACTGAAGAACTTCCTACCAGGAGTGACTAATGGCCCAGAACCCCAGAGGTCCACCTGGGTCTGCATTAGGTTTGCAGGATAGGGACTTCAATGACTGAGCTGCTACTCTCTCATGCCCAATGTGTTCTTTTCTCATCCAAATAAAGTTGCCCTTCTTTTCAACAGTATCTCTGGTAAATGCATTGACTGAAAACTAAACATTCCCCTGCAGTACAATGTACTTATATGTGTGCATACATATACTTATGTGGTCATGAATTTGTGTGTGTGCACGTGTGAGTGAGCAAACCTCCACTGAGAACGTAATCCTTAATGAACAGGAACAAGAATGCATTAATGAAAGATGAAGAACCTGCTGAGGCAGAAGGAGCTGGTCCCACAGCAAAGGGACTTGGCAGCCTCACTTCAGGGTCTCCAGGAAAAGGTAGCATACCAAGGTAGCAGCAGCAGCGAGATCCCAGTAGGTCTCCAGCCCCAGGATCTCTGTAGGTGTTGGGATTCTTTCCATCTCGATGGCTCTCAGACACAGCCAGAGAAAGAATACCTCATAGTACTGTGGTGACCGAGTCAACAAGAACTTCTCCAGGGAACACTGTTAGATCTTTGGTGTTTCTGGGGATTGTTTACTAATTATTGCTTTCTGAGTTCTCTGGTATTTTCTCAGTACCTTGTCCCTGTGTCTCCCCTCAAGTCTCCCTATGTAGCTCTAAAATTAGCAGGAAAAACGTAAATTGTGGAGAACAGTGTGTGTTCCTTCACTATATATTCCTTCTGGAACATCACCTTTTGAGAGGAGATCCTATGTTTTGGCAGATCTGCACACAGCTCACTCCTACAGAATACAAGCTCTGTGCAGGGTGCATATGTTTCCAGTGAAAGTATTTTTCCTATTATAAGAAGATTTAGGGGCAGAGGAGTTGAACACAGGCAGGATGTTTTCCTGTAGGAATAATTAGAGCCCAAACTACAGAGTTGTTCAGGCTCCCCTAGAGGCTCTACATTCAGGTTTCCAGGTTGCCCATATTCACCCCATATTTAATCCATACCAAAACGTTCTAACCTGAGCTCCAACTTTGCTACACTGTCCGTTTTTTATATAAACAATTAGAGACTTCTTACCCAGCACACACTTCAACACAGTTCACCTTCTAGTGGAGTCTGAAACAAACAAACAAAAAAAAAAAAACAATAAAAAAAATTCAGGCCCATGTGCACTCTACCCTTGTCCCTTGGGGAATGTAGGAAATGATCTCAGGTATGGTGAGGTGTCTCTCTTACTTCTCCAGCTAAGCAGTTTTGGGAGCAGGCTTCAGACTAGGCAAGAATGGGTGGAGCCTGCACAGAAGCCACATGCCTGCTATGGAGATCTTGTCTATGCAAAGCTAGGAAGGGAGGGGCATGGCTATGCTGCTCCTTTACCACAGCAGATCTCAGAATGTACTGAGAAATGGTTTCTTCCAGATGATGCTTTATTCTTGTCAATATGCCCTGCAGTGGCATCTACTCTACCATAACATTCTGAAGGCTGAGAACTATTACCCTAGGAGGTCTTGTTGACATGCAAATTCCTGGGCTTTGGCCAGACCCTCTTGCCTCACCCCCTAGTATAATAAGCTGCTTAAGCACACTGTTCAAATAAACACTAAGTCTCCAGTGAGCCAAGACCCTATTAAAGTCCATCCAGGAAGTGTTAAAACATTTATGTCTTTGTTATTTATACTGGAAGAGCAACCTTGAATTATACCTCAGTCTTTCATGTTGTGAGGCCAATAATTAACTCTACTGGCTAATAAGGGAGGGTTCTCATTGTTGCATTAAATCCAGGTTTGTCTCTCAAATGGAGGAGACTTCCAGATCGCCAAGTGACACCACTTGGGGACCAGAAATGACAACACAGAGTGCCAAGCCATCCCATGTTTCCACAGTTTTTCTGTCAACATTGCCACTTCTTCATTTCTATTTTGACTTTTTCCTCCAGAAAGGGTCTCCTGTAGCCCAGATGTGCCTCTGCCTCCTGATTATTCTGTCACTAATTCCCTGGTACTGCGATCGGTGACATGTCACCACACCCCCATGCATGAGACCGCCTCATTATTGGCATGTCGTTTCAGGGATATCTATTTCCCCATGCTGACACGTTAGGGACATTCCATTATTTAATCTGTTAGAAAATTTAAGGGCAGATGAAGATTTACTTCTCAACAGCTAAAGGTAACCCTAATAGAATTCAGTAAGTGCTAAATAGTTGTAGAATGTGCCAAAGCCAGAAGGGAATGAAGGGGAAAAGACAATCTCTCCCCTCTGTCACAGCAAGGCCACTGTCCATCCTTGTGAGAGTTTGTCCATAAGGAAAACATCACTGTGTGTGTGTGTATGTTGTCAGGCACAAATCCAGGTATCCTTCTTCCCTATGTGTACAAGAAACCTTCCAGAACACCCTTTGAAGGCATTACGGTACCTTCCATAGTAGCATTTTGGCATTGTATACATTCATCCTATCCGTGTTCTGAATCTTGAGACAAACTCTCTTTTTCCTTCATTCAACATTTGGTCATGAATGTCTATGTCACTTGACAATACACAGTTGAGAGTTATCTGGTATGGGAATTGGTGGTCAAATTTTTCTTGCATTGACATATTGGGTACTGATATATGTTGTGGGCATTTTGTGCTGTGGCATGTCTGTGGGATAGTGGGCAACTTGCAGCAGTTGATTCTCCCCTCAGAGAGCATCACATGGAGTGATTTTAGAATGGGTGAGGAGTGGGGATTCAGGTGTCTTAGCATCTGTAGTCCAAGGCATTGCACCCCACCCACATTCATCTCAGAGGACAATTGGTTGCATTATTCATTCACTCCTTCAATTCAATGGCTAACAAGTGAAAAATCCTCAGTTCTGTATGCTTGTCTGCATTACCTCTACCTGCTTAGTCATCTTGCCAGTCCAGCACCACAGAGAATTTATATGTAATATATCTCTATTTAGGGTCTCTGTATATGTCTGGCTTTCATTTGACATTTTCATCCCCTAATGAATGGCTGTTACGCTCCATTAAAAGGCAAGAAATCAGTTTGTAACATATTAATAGCAGCAAAGAAAACTCCAGTTTACTGTATGCATCTCTGAAAGATGTAACAGTTAATTTGTCATACTTTCTTCCCCTAGTACTAAGATTGAACTAAGTATAAGTACACTATCCCGGAGTTACATTCCTAGGCTCTCACTCATTCATCTGCTACAACTACTACAAGGCAAGTGGCAACAATAGATTGAACTGTCGATTTGGACACCATAAGACTGGTTTGGGGGAAGAGATAACAGAATGCCTCAAGCCTTGAGTTTTTATCTAAAGAGAAGAAGGGTCTCACTCAGAATCATAGACTCTGGACAGTTTAGTCTTAGAAAGGCTAATTTTAAACTTTTATCTATCTGGATAAATGCAAAGAGAAGAAGTCATGCTATTTAACTATTTTCTCGCATTTACCCAAAGAGCTAGTAGCTATGTGGAGACCCACATGGAAGTGAGACATGGCTAGCACAAGGCTCCTTCCAGATAGTGCATAGATGAAAGGTAACACGTGCCACATGCCTGTAATTTGTAGTATAGGATGAATAAAGTTTCCAGTGTGTACAATGCATGCCTCACTGTGTCAGAGTAATCTCAGCAGAATGTGACCTATGTCAGAGACTAACTGAAATTCTGCCCATGTTCACACTCTAGAGCTCATAAAAGACATGGATTTATAGCACCAGACTGGACACCCACAGGATGATTTCTGCCACACAATAATTCTCTTACTCAATGAGAATGTCAGAAGTCAGATACATTCCATGTGAGATCCAGAAGAATAAAGACCTCTTCTAAAAAAACCGTTCCTCATTGCTCTGTGACATCAGCTGTGGAAAAAAAGGAGCATCCCTGTCCCTTCTAGCCTTGCATAGACATGCTCTCCACAAGATGCTCATGGCTTTTCATGCAGGCTTCATACTCTCAGGCTATTCCAAGACTTCCCATTAACACTGCTTAGCTGATGTGTTTACTGGTTTTCTTCACACCATCTCTGTTTCCAGGAGGGTCTATGAATTCTGTATTACATCTTGAGGAAGCCATCTGCATTGTAATTCTATGTTAAGGGTGACAGAACTGCTACAACCCAGACAATAAGAGATGTTGAGGCATGATGCTGAACCCCGGACAGCCCCACATGGATGCCTGACAGACTGAGAAAATCAGCATGCCGAGGACCCAAATGGATGTCAGGCATGGCTAGTCCAAGGCTTGTACAGAAAATGAAACGATGGTCAAGGAGTCCTATGTCACATGGCTGTAATTAGAAGTAAAGATGATGAAGTCTCAGTTACATTCTAGTGTGGCTACATGTGTGACTTACTTTTAAGAAAGAGAACATGGCCTGTCTTACAGACAGGAATTGAAATATGCACACTCCTCCCGTGAAAGTAGAGATTTCCAAAGCTATGATTTGATGGAACCAAACTGGAACCGATTGGAAAGCTTCTCAAACACATAATAATCTGTATACAGTCACCAGGAAGATGCAGAAGTCCATTTCTATCTGTGGAGTTAAGCAGTTACAGGACAGTGATACAACACTTGAATAAAAGTGTAGTTTTTTGAGGAAGACATGGGCTTTTTCTTTATTTACAAAAATAAAGTCATTTGCCTCAACAGGGGCTTAACAGGATATTTGATATATAAAATATTTAGCCTTAGCAAAATATCAAGTAAAAACCAAGAACAAAAAATAACAAAATTTCTAAGCAAAACAGAGAACACCAAAATGTCAAAGTAAGCAAACTTGAAATCAATGAATTAAACAAGCATGTTAAGCTAAGTGCTATTTTTTACAGACTTAGCTCCATGAACTACACACCATGGACAGCTATGGGCACATAATAGGAAGGCAGCCACAGATTATAATAAGGTTTTCATGACAAGTATAGCCAGGCGTCTTTGGGGCTTTGAAGGTCAATCAAGCAATCATGAAGGATGGATATCTTGGTTCTTCAGTGGAAATGCAATGGCTTGTGGTTTTCTGTGTCTTCCTTCAGCTTCCTGAATTCACTGAAAGGATGCTGTGAGAGAAAGAAAGGCAATGAGATCTAAAAGTAGCCTTTTTCATTCAATGATGAGACAGAATCAGAGCCTATCGACACCCAGGAGACCAGAATCAACAAAGAAAATCCACCTGAAGAATGGCATGATTTCTGGAAATCATACGATGGTAGGTCACCTGCCTGTCACAGAAGTTTAGTGGCCCTGCTGCAGCATCTCAGTCTGCACCAGGCTCTCATCATGACCTGAAGCTTGCTCCAGTTCATGCTATAGTTTTTTCTGATCTGGCGGAGGAAGGAAGGCAGTTAGAGTACATTCCTAGTGGGGTCCTTGTGTGTTGGCTGTCAAACTCTGATGCTCAACATTGATCTTTTGATGACAGCCATTGTTTGTATCCCTAAGGAACAATGGTCACTGATCCCTTGATTTGAATGTGTTCAACCTTTAACAAGTGTGACATTTGATCAGAGTAATGTATGTATATGCTCTATGAGAAAGAATGTAGTATTCTCCATCAGTACAGTGATATTATTGTAACAAAAGGAATAGCAAATTAAATCCATGCATAACAGCATAGGAGAGAAAACAGAATAGTCATGGTGAATTAGACATAGGCCATCCCAATTTATAGGTTTAAACAAACAACATTGCTATGCTTAGAAACCTGGACTAAGCCATGGGGCATCTTCATGCCTCCTGCTGAGAAGGAACCTTATAAACAAGCAATATGCTATATGGAGCCTACCATCGTGGAGCAGTATTGCCACAGATGTGTGCCTGGGAACAGGGAGGATTCTGGGGGCTTTTATTTAGTAAAGAAAAACAGTCTTGTTTCCCTCAGGATAAAAGGTGGGAAATGACTAAAAGAGTCTGCCATACAACGCCTTGTTAGAGTTCACAAAGATCCCTCAGCAGACACATCTGTTTAAACATATGGTGTCTGTCGAACACTTTCCATGGGAAATGGCCAAACAAAGAGAACAGCCAACAGAATAGCAAAGAGAAGCCAAGGATGGGAATCTCATCCATACAGCTTATGTTTCTCAATGAAAATGTAATTTTCTTCCGGCGTTTTAAGACACAGCTTTATTGAAGCCCAGGCTTAGGAGGCAGAGCTGTGTGAGGTCTGTGAGAACATACCACATAACTCAGAAGGGAGCAAGGTGGGCATCATTCTACAACTCCCTGAATATCAAACATATTATTACCTGTAGGGAACCTCTTGTTATCTGCATCAGCACAACTCTGACTTGTTCTTTTGCTGATACTGTTGGGAGAGCTGTGTATATGCAGATACCACAAAAGGCCGAGATCCAGGGAGAAGGAAGAGATCCACTTGGATCCGAATCCCATTTCCCACTCTGGTACATAACTCATCAGGAGACAATCAAGTAATGCTGCAGCTTTTCTGTGAACTTCTTTTTCTGATTGCCCAACTCCCTCTCCTTCTGCTGGGACTGAAGGTTTCCCTCCAGTCTCTGATGCACCTATTCATTAGAAGAATGTGTTGTTATGAGCATTTTGAGCAAAGGAATGAGTACATTCACTCACTGAAAAGCACGCAGAGAGGATACCAGGAGCTTGATAGTGTTCCAGTATTACCAAAATCAAAGCTTCTGGGTAGGAAGAATACATTTTTCACAACAGAGACTGACAAACCTGAAATCTCTTCAAGCGATTATACACATGCTTGGTGTACTATACATCTCACATATTCAAATACACCACCACCCACACCACTGACAAACACAAAGCAAAGCAAAGCAAAACAAAACAAAACACAAAAGGACAGAGACCAGCATAGGTACAGAGATAAAAAAAAATACACAGATAGCAAGACTATGCTGAACTGTCTGGATTTTTTTTCTAGAATCCTCTGAGGTCCCAAATGCCAACCAGCCTTACACAAGCCTATTTCCCATGCCTGGAGAACATATTAGCACCATACTATAAGCTGTGTAATGGGAGACCTTGTAAAGGAAATACCTAAGTGGCCACCTTGCACTTAGGTTCCTGTCAGTGTGAAGCAGGAGTTGAGCAGAGTGAAGAGACAACATTGGGATTCAGAGAATTTTAAGAAGAAAGGCCACGTGAAATCCATCCCTGGGACAATGAGAATCACTCATTGACATTTATAGTAGGATCCCCTCATTCCAAGCTTTTTCTCCTGCTTCCCAGTGTTGTCACACGGACCCTGCAAAGGCAATGAGCTATAGGAAAGGAACTATCTCCCTCAAATCAGTACACAGCATTCTGAACATCTCAATGACATGGAAGTGTATTTTGCATTGTTGAGCCCTCTCCCTGCTTGACCTGAAGCTTCAAGAAAAGCAGCAGGGTTTGTTTGCCAATTAATTCTTACTATAGACTCACTTCCAGAAACACTGATGAACAATTGGATATCATCATGAGAGTGAATTGGATGAATGTGTGTGGAAGGGTGACTAAAGTGATAAGTAAATGTACATCAGGATTGATGGGTAGACGGGCTGAGGTAACATGAAACGGTGCAGGTCCTAAACCAGAGACCTCTGCTCGACCATACCTGCTACACCTGGATCCAGAATCTCTGATTCCTTCTTCTTCCTCCTCAAAGATGACTTTCAATTTTCCCAGATAGTGCAGCTGCAGGATCCATTCCCCTAGCACCTTCTTAGTCTCTTGCCTCAACTTGTCCACCACTTTGTGCAGCTGTGTGTTCTCCTTGTGCTGTTGTTGCTGCAGATTTCTGTAAACTGTCTCAGAATAGTGAGCCCTTTCAGCCTCCTCCCTGCCCCCCCCCTTGCCTCCATCACCCATCATTTCATCTTTTCCTCAGGTTCCCAAATTAGAAAAGGAGAAGTAGCCAATGCAGCCTGCCAACCGCAATCTGGATGGCAAGAGAACGGAGAGTTAAAAACGGAATCAAACTTTTTCTGAATGTGCCAACAAGAAAAGATACCGAAGGATCTCTACCAACGAAAGTGTGTCCTTCAATACGTTCACTGACCATGGTAATGGGACATCATCAGGAGGCAAGGCAGAAATCTGCTCACAGGGAGGATAGGCACCCACAAGGTATAGTGGATCATGGGGGCAATTTGCCGCTTCCTGAGACCTTGCCTGATACCACTGTCATGTGGCAAATTGTTCCTCTACCTAGAGGAGTGATCCTCATAATATGGGTGATGACCCCTTTGGTGATGCAATTACAATTTCAAAGGATGACATCTCACATATGCTGCACAGCAAATACTTACGCCATGATTCATAACAGTAACAATATTACAATTAAGAAGTTGCAAGAAAATTGAGTTTGTGGTTGGAGCTCACCTAAACATGACAAATTGTCTTGGAATGGTCACAGCATTGGAAAAGTTAATAACCAAGGAGCTCCATTCTATTGAGGATCAGAGTCTGTTCCTGGGAGGAGCTAAGAGTCTTTCTCACAATTAGCAAAACTCAGTGTCAGTGACACAAGATCAAAAGATGCTAGCTAAAGATGCTTGCTCAGAGTCATAAGGCTAGACCCATAAGTGTGGGCATTGTACTGCAGAGAAAAATTGGTTAGAGTTGGTCATTTCACAATGCTGTGTTCCCCTGGAAGATAGGCACTTACCAATAGAAGAATGTCTCCTCATCCAGCTCTTGGAATTTACTGAAAGCTTCTGAATTCTCCTTCTCCAACCTCTGTATGTCTGCCATGACCTGTTTATGTTCTTGATCTTTTCTAATAAAGGAGTAGGCTGTTGGTAGGGCATGCAGCTAGAAGCAAAAGCCACCATGAACAAAGTTTTCATGAATCACACAAATTCAAGCTGTGTCAAGACTACAGGAGCCCTTGGATTTCCCCACCCTGCCTATTATGGACTTTACATCTTTCACTCATTACAACTGCTGCCGTGACTCTATGCCAGCAGAGGCAGTGTGTTCTGGTGAAGAGAGGTGAGGGTGCATGAGCTTTTTCAATAGGATTGATGAAATACCTCGCTAAAAATTTTCCTGTCATCTACTTTATATGGGGTTTGCCCACCAAGAACTGGGATGATATGTCTCTTGTCTTCAAATCAGAAAATCTGCCTGTCTTTCTGAATGGAGGCCAAAATGACACCATGAGCACTTTTGTGCATGGGACTCAACATTTTGAGAATGGAACTCATGGAAGATGTATAAACTCCTCAAGGGCCTATATTCATGCAACTATGGTTAGCACATTGGAATAATGCAGGATCAATTGGGTATCCCAATGCTCATCACCAGTATCACTTGGGGACTGTGAAATGGAAAATTCCTCATGCGCAACCACAGAAACCATGCTTGCAGTGTTCACATGGTAACCAAGCACAAATGCACAAACACATAGATATATACACAACATGTTTGTGTGTTTCTGTATGTGTGTGTGAGACAGAGAGACAGAGAGACCAAGACACACACACAGAGGAGAAAAATGTACATAGGTCGATCAGTTCCTGGCCTTTTATCTGTACATTGAAATGTGTGAATAGGCATCTCTGCCCTCCTGTTGAAGAAGCCAGCACACAATGTCTTTCCAGACAAATAGAGAATCACCACAAACTCACAGCAGCTCATATCTCACAGAAACTGCCATTTGGCAGCATCTCTTCAAATGCAGCCTGGGAATTCACAGCTCTGTCCCCATCTCTGAGTTAGTGACTCAGGCTAAAGTCAATGATTTTCCTTCAGAAGAACCAGAACAATAGTGTCTCCCAATCAAACTCCTGACAGATTTCAGGTTCTTTTTCTTGGAATCATTCGGATCAATGGTGTTTAGCATAGGTACTCCCTGCAAGTGTAGATTGTCAGCATCTCCGATCCTAGATGAAATAATCTAAGGGTGAAATTTTGGAACCAATATGGTCACCATGGCATTGGAAACAATGAATACTTAGTGTCAGGAGATCCTTCAATGATGGACATGAGGCAATCTCACAGCTTCTTCATTTCCATGGACACTTAAGATAGTTGGGCACTCAGACTGTCCACCTGCTTTTCACCTCCTTTTGGTGAGGAGGGCTGTGGTTGGTGAAGGCTCTCTAGCAGCCTCTGTGGATAGAAGAACACAATAAAACATGCATTATGATAAGCCATAGAGGATATACTGATGACTCTGAGTTTTATAATATGTATGTTAAAGATTGTGTGCCTGTCACTCAATGACACACCAATGTATGTTGACCCCAGGCATTTGATGCCCTGCAGGGAATCTTAGATCTCCCATCTGTGAATGTACTTGCAAGTCTCAGCCAGCACCTCACCTCTGTTCCATCAGCACATTGTTCAAGGCAAGAAAGAAAGAACTTCCTCGTTTATTCCTCAAACCATAGAGGATATACAGATCCCTCTGAGCCCTCAAACTGTTGAAGAAAGCTCAGTGATATATCAATGGGCTAAAGTCGGTAGGTCTAAGGAGTTGATTTTAGCTGTCTATTTTGATTCATCCATGAAGAGAATGACCACCCCAGTCCTGAATGGATCATACAGTCACTCTGCCTACTGTTCAAGTAGACATCTGGCACACTTCCCACTGATTGCCTGTCTATCTCTTCATCTGCTTCAATAAGTTACTTGATGCAGGGTCTCTGATGACAATGATTGTAGTCGCTCATCTGATTACAGCAGTTGATCAATAAAGAGAGACCCGCTGCACCTTTGGTAGTAGCCTCCGCTGGTGTCTTCATGTGCATTATTGGGAGTGTTTGTCACAACAAGCTACTCTCTAACTCTTAAGTGCCCGAACCTTCAATACAATTTAGATAATGTGGTATTTTCATCTGAAATTATTCTTCTCTTGTCTCTGCTATTTAGAGATCTATGCTCAGAAATCACTACATCGAAGCATGTTGCCTCTCTCTATACAATCTGCTTGGGAATGTTTGCTCCACAAAAATTCCATTGCATCATTAATGAAAGTTGACTTATTCAACCAGCTCCTTTTGATTATTAATTTTAGGACTCCACTTACAAGCAAAGTTTGGGAATGGTCATGAACGTATCAGCAAATGCTTTAAAGAACAATGCAGTTTATTTCATATTAATAATTTTACTACAGTGCCATACATCCTACAAGATGCAAGGAGAAGACACCATTATTATTAATCTGGAACATTTTTCAAAACATCAAAGAGCTATGTTGTGGACCTGAATGAAAGTGAGTCATGGCCAGACCCAGGCTTGTATGGAAACAATGAGATTTAAAAAAACAAAAGCAAAAACAACAACAAAAAGAAAAACAGGAAACATGGGTACCATTGCAGCAGAGTTTGAGTTAAGTTCTCAGGCAGGTCAGCCAGTTGTCCTGTGGCAGGGTCACCCCAACCTGGCGCCCTCTGCACCTCTCTCCCAACCCCTCATGGGTATCGCTTTGCCTCGTTCCTTGGAGATGGACAGGTGTCTGAATATGGCAGGCCTTGGCAAGGTTCCTGGCTGGAGGACTCTGAGACACTTAGACTGCCAGCCTCAGAAAGCCTCTCAAGAAACTGTAGAGGTCCCATAGCAAGTCTGGGGTATGGTGATGAGTGAATGGGGAACTCTCACAGAGGCTCAGCAGCTGAAAGCCCAAGGACCGTGAGGACAGCACGAGACCCTCAGGCTCTGCTGCTGAATGAGGTGGTAGGAGAAGCTGTGCCTCTGCATAGAGTGCTATGTGATGGAGATGCTCAGCACCCGGCCCCAGGCACAAGACACAATAAATCAGGCTCCACAATGGCCTCGTGGTATCAGCAGGTCATCTCCCAGAGACTAAGAGAAGCACAGCTCCCACTGAGCTGGTGCAAGGAGCCTGAGGTCAGGGTGCCTAAGGCCATGACTCCTCTGAGGTGGAGGATCAGGAGCAATGGGGCTGCTTGAGAAAAGAGGGGCTATGGGGCAGCAACTGATACTGCAGACCCACCCCAACACCTCCACTTGGCATCAGGTAGTAGCCAGATCAGATGCCCAAGCTTCAACATGTGGAAGAACTTTCCCCAAGGATGGTGTGCAAATTCTGGCAGATTCAACAGCCAGAAATCCCCACACCAGGCATGGTGCTATGATCCCTTCCTCCACAATTATTACAGCCTACTTCTTTATGATTCTGGCATATGCAGAAGACTGGCTGCAATGTCCATCATTATGGACTGAGCAACTACTTGACTCTTGGACTTTCCATTCATACTCAGCCATTGATGGTTTATCAACACAGACAGTAACACATTGCAAAGTCCTGTCTGTCTGTATGTCTCTCTGTCTATCTATCTATATATCCAGAGATTCATTTTTATAACTGTTGTTACTATAGACAGCCCTGACTAACACATCAGGAATGTAGAAAGGACATTCTGGTGCAGTTGGGCCCTCATAACACTGTTATCTCACATATAAATTCCCAATTGTCACTTTCCCTTAACCTTATCCTTCCTGGGGAGCCTATTCATATCAGAGCACTCAATCAATCCTCCACCTCATCCTGACCTAGTTCCTCTGTATGATTTAATTCTCATATTATTGTGTAGGGATGTTCGGGAGTGGAAGAGTGAATTGTGGGCAGTGTTTATAAAATGAGTCTTCAACTCCCCATGGGTGAAAGAGTGAAAGGATTCTACTCAAGCAGAGAGGACTCTCTAGCTTTGGAAGAATGAGGACTCAGTGAATTCCCCTGTGCCCCAGCAGAGGCTCCTGGAAAGGAATCCTCAGCTTCTGGTCATTCCAGGGAGAACAACTAACAAGGAGGCAAAGACAGTGCCCCATGACATCAGCAGGCCCTTCTCTGTACATTCCCTTGTATCCTGGAGAGCTCTTGGACTTCCCTGTGTTGTCACCAGCATTGTAGCAACACTAAGCATCCTGAGCACATTCATTCAGTGTGTACAAGGTTTGCCTATAGACATGTTGTGAAGACTGAGAAGTCTTCTTGGGAGAGAGGAAGAACAGCAACAAGAGACCAGAATGAGGCAGAAGGAGCACACTGTTGTTCTCACTGGAAATCATGGAGAAATAAATGGTCCTGGGTAAGTCAAAGGGAGTTCAAGGAAGGGGCTGTGGAAACTTATGGATATTGTGGGCTTGAGCCTAACATGGCTAGGGCTCAGGCACTGGAAGCTTCTGGTAAGCACTAGGCCTACCCTGTTTCTCTGGGTCCCTAAAGAGCACACTAGATCAAAGATTCATGTTGGCTAGTTTGGCTGAGTGGGCAATTGACAAGGCTGTGGCCCTTATGCTGGGAACCCTCTGCTTTCCCTCTTGGAGGAGAAAGAAGCACAGAGACCTTATTGAGATTTCACTACAGTTACTGAAATCTCTCCCACTGCAATGCTTTAGGTTGTATGACAGTAATGGTTGGGAAAGGAGAGCATGCTGACAAAGCCTGAGGTCCTCACAGTTAACATGAAAGCCACCAGCTGGCTGGGAGCCACCAAGTGCTACTCCCTTCCACTGACATCAAGATTTTTTTTGTTTTTTATTGTCACAGGTAGCTCAAGATTAGGGAATTTGGCTTTTGTGTAGCTCTCGGTGAAGCACCATAACAATGAAACACTACTTACACTCCCCATGACTGTGACACATTGATCTGTGTTTGTCCTGTCACTAGCCAATCATCCTTCCTTAACCTTGAATGCAGGAATGGTCCATCAGTCTTGCTGGGAGTGTTTGTCTTGTGTCCGAGAACTCACATGGAAAGCCACAGTCATTAGCATCTCCAGCCTGACATGTCTATAGTTGATCACACATTTGCTGATGTCAAGATGCCTGGAATCTATGCTGCTGATGATTTGGGAAACCTTCCTCATTAACTTTGTGACTTTTCCCCACATCCTTATGCTGTTACAACCTTGTGATATCTCCATGATGTGCATGTTCACATCATAGGACTAATCGTTCCTTCCCACCATCATGACCTCCTGATTCCTCAGCAACCATTGTTTATCATGTTATTGATTAGAGATCTCAAGAAACGATGAGCCATGAGCCATTTCCTGGTCTGTGTTTAGAATAGAGTGTTCACTTTCCACACAATAAGAGGAGAAAATATTCAAATGAAGCAGAGAGTGATCTCTTGCTTTCAAAGGAGGAGGTACTGTAGGTCTTTCCTTGAGTTTCTTGGAAGGCTCCTGGTAAGGGCTGCATGGCTTCTCATGAATTTCTAAAGAGTTAGTTAGGATATAGACAAGAGCTTCTGGTGGTGATCCCAATAGTCCCTTCCATGGAGATTCCATTGTATCCTGGAGAGCCCTTGATAGTCTCTGTGATGTCAAGAGAGGTGTGTCAACACCACATGCCTGTGGATTATTTTTCAGGGCCCACAGATATGTTGACAAAACTGAGGAGGCTTCTTGGGAGAGAGAAGGAGAAAATGGAGATATGAGAGAGAGGCAAAAGGAAGCTGGCCATTGCTCTCCTTGTAAAACATGGTAAAATAAATGTCTGGGGATTACACAGCGAATCCTAAGCAGGGCATTGTGAGCATCCTGCAAGAGGAGAATCAGTGCCAAACCTTGCGGTAGTGTGGCTCAGCTGAGAGCTTTGGGAAACAATGGTTTCCCTGGTTCTCTGGTTCTCTGAAGAGTAGATCCAGAGTCAAGGTGGTTAATTTAGGATATCCATGAATTATCCAAACTGCAGCTTCTTTTAGGGAACTCCTTCATTTTATTCCGAGTGTCAATTTGTGGCAGGAAAAACAGATTGACTAACTTGGTGTCCCTCTCTTGGTAGGACATTGCTTCACTTCATCATAACTGGATTCATTAAGTTTCCATAGAAATCTGATTCTAATAAGAAGAAGAGAAACACTCCTGGACATGTATGAAGGCATTTGATATTCAGATGATTTGGTCCTGGACACATGTGATCAGGACATGGTGGTGTTAAACTCCAGGAATAACAGGATTTACCTGCATCACATCAGATATGATGTGACACTGAACTCCAAACCCAAATTGCCTGGATAGTTACACCTACCAGAGCCAGGGGACTGCATTATGGAGTGACCATATGACTGTCCATGGTGTTTGATTAGAGACATAGACCCAGAACCCAGTTCTAGGACAGCTATCCTGAATTTTGTTGCCATCACTGGGTCCCTAACACTTCCTCTGGTTTCCTTGTGGGTCTCAGCCTGAACTCTCCTAGATCTATGCCATTCAAGAATACAACAAGTCCATTTGTCTTCATCCATATGCAGGGATGACTAGGGAGGCACCAATTCCACTCTCCACCTTCCTTGAACAGGAACAGCAGATGACAGATTTGGAGAAACTCACCATTCAACTACAGAGTATGACATATGAGCAAATTGAACTTGGTGGAATCTTGGACAATTATATCAGCAAGGATTTGAACACCACGCAGTCATTATTGCCAGTTCTCTGCTGACAACCTTAACCCAAATTGTCAAGCCATGCTTTCCTGAGCCACAGGCAGCTGTACCTCCATGGTGTCCTGGTGTCTAAACTAATTTTCCTGAGTCCAAAGAGGCAGAACATGGAGCCTGGGTAGGAGTGACGTGGGGATACAGGCTGCTCTGCTTGTTCCAAATAAAAATAAGAGACTGTGGCCTGAATCACAGTGTTGAGATGGGGCAGTAGCATTTGATCTCTCATTCATTTCAATGTCCCTGGCAGGTGCTGGCTTGTGTGACATGCAAGGCCCAGTGAGTATGTGATGAGTCTTTGTTCTTGCTGCTCCAGGCAGCACTCAGAGGAGCCCGGTCCTATTCATCAATTTCCCTTTGTGGCTGCAAGGCTTATAGCTCTACTTATCTCTCATTTTCTTTCTTATACTCTGAGAAATGCCACTTCCCTGCATTTCATAGGTATCCTGATCGTGTATGATTTGTGTGGAGAGGTAGAGGACATGTTTTGTGCAGTCCTGGGAATCTATGGTCTGTGGCAGGGCCTGCATATTTGTCATTGTTACTGATTCTAGGAGATGCCAGTGCTGAGGCAGGGACTCCACTTCGAGCAGCACAACTCTTGGCCACTGTGCTCAACCATGGTGGCACACTGGAATTCCTGTAAGGTTTATAAAGCCATTCTGAGGTTGGGACTCCTCTCTGGAAATACTAAATGTGTGCTCTTGTCCATTGTGTACCAATAGGAACCCAGAAATTAGAATTTGTGTTCTGCAGACAGTTGGAATGTCATCATAGGATTTTGGTTGGCCAGATATGTGTCACAGACATCTGGGAACTTTCTAGAGCGCTAATCTATAGCAAAACGCCCATGGAGGGAGCTCATACAGCCCCAAATAACTCCCCTTTGAATCCCCTGCCTGTTCTGGCCTGGGAATGGACCATAACTTTTATAAGTAGGTTTCCCATTGTATAGGTGGTATCTACTGTGCTCAGGTTTTCCAGAACATTCATGATTTTATATATTCTTTGAATCCTGTGTTTCTGAGGCTCTTTTCTCTACCATGGGCTTAATTCCCTGGAGATGCTGAAAAAGGAGCACAAGCAGGTGATGTTGGACCTGCAGAAATTGCCTGTTGAGATCAGTGATGCTTGAACAAGTGCAAGCAGCTAATTAAGAATGAATCCTTCATGTAAGTACCTGGTGCAGCTTGGACCAGACTGATTGTGCCCTTTTTGTCTTTGACCCCAAGTGAGGGCTCTGGTTCTAGCCTTTCTGCCTATTAGTAAGCAGTCTGCCTTGTGGACCTTGGATTTGTGCATCTTGGATTCAGTTTTGTTTGAGTGAAAAGATACTGCAACCCTTCTAATGTTGTCTGCCAGCCTCATGAGCCCTTAGATAGGAAAATTCTTTGCATCATGAAGGGGATATTAGGCAGCTGGGGGCTTCAGGGGTGCTTCTAGGGGCTTCACTGATCTGGTTTCCATGGGACCCATAGACTTAGTTTGTGCTGGAAGCCACAGTCCACTGAGGGAGATGGAACAGCCAAAAATCACACCTACCTGTCATTATATTAGGAGGGCTGCTATGCAGTAAGGTACTTGGGGAATAGCCTAGAGATTCCATTGATGTGGTCAGTGGTCTGAGGCTCATGTGCTTTGCAGGGGTCAGGTGAGGTGACAGGTAGGAAGCAGCTTGCAAGGATAAGTGCCCAGTGCCAATGGCAAGCGAGTGGTTCTCCTTGTCAGATTTTGTGGAGGCATGTGGTCTTCTTCTTACTTCCTGATTCTCAGTGTCATTTCTCCATTTGCTCAGCTCTTAGTTCACACTGACAGAATCACCTCAACATAGTCTGACTAAGCTGTGTGCTCCCCTAGAAATGTATTTTTCCTAAGGGACTTATAGCTGTGTTGTTTGTCTCAGCAGAAACACCTGATGTGCATAGTCTAAACCAACTGTTTATTTTTCATGAGGTCCTCCTCATTTTTCTGCTCACTTATGATTTATGTGGTATCTGATAGTGTATGCATGTGGGTGTAATTGTGTATACTGCTGGGTGTGTTTGTTAGACAGATAATTAGTTCTGCTGATGTCCTCTGTTGCCCTTTCCCTTGATCTCAGATCTTTTAGGGACCGTAAAATTATCTATTTTGGTTAATCTTGCTGTCAGCACTCTATAGATTTCCTGTGCTCTCCAGCGTGGATCTTTTATCTTGGTTTGCTCTTTCTAATTGTTACAAGTATCAATAGCTCAGAAAGGAGATGGATATAATAACTATCACTTCATTTTACATTTCATAATTGTTTTGGAATTGAAGTGTTTCATAATAAATAACACAAATCAAACAATACAGCTATTTTACAAATGAAAAGTAGACTTCTTTCCTTTCATTGCACAGAGCTAACAGTACAGGAAATGTCTGATTTGTCTCATGCGGTTCACAACACAGAACCCCACAGTGCATTTCCTTGCTGACATTGTGTTGCTAACTATAACATCTGCATGGCTGTGTCTTAGAACAGATCCCTTCTCTAGTTGTCCAGAGTGCTCCATTCCTGAAAAATCACTGCAGGTGACGTCACTAGCCTTCTTCTGACTGATATTAGGGCTGAACTCATATGCACTATATCATGTTGAAAACTTCTGGGTGTTGACCATGGGTCAATTTCTTTCATGTTATTGTCAAGGTCTTCTGTGGAAACCCAGGGTAGGTTTAGTGAAGAGACTTTGATGGATCAACAGTGAGTCTCAGGGTGGATCCAGTTCATGGAAGGAAAGCCAAGTGCAGGCCATGGTAGCAGATCCTGGCTGAGTGTAAGAGTCTTGTAAACAGCAGGGAGGGCCCACTACCTCTACCTGCAGCAGAAATGGCGCTGCAAGGCAACAGTCTTCTTCCTGGTCATTATGGTACACATTATGTGTGTACCTCCATGTATGTTCTTGTGTGTCTCTGTGTGTCTGCTGTCTCATCCTTGCACATTCATTTGCTATTGTGTGTGTGTGTGTGTAAGTGTCTGGTTTTGGCCTACTGTTAATGTGTGTGCCCATGCTTCCTGTATGTGTAGGGATAAGTGTTTGTGTCGGTGACTGAGAGTTTAGGTGTTTATGCTAATATGTGTTTATGTGCATAGATGTGTTCAATTTTGCATTTGTGTTTATGCATATTTTCTTGTTCACACATTTATGAAATATCTTCAATGTTGATGAAGTCCTTCTTTATGAGACATACAGTGGCTGCTCACTTTGCATCCTTCAACTATTGTGTGATCCTCACATCATTCTGCAAGTCCATCTGCCACTCTAGAGCTTAAGGACACAAAAACTAATGTAACTCAATGGTTTTCAAGTATTTGTAGAGGAAATGTATTTATCTGCCAGAAAAGTCTTTGAACCAAAAAAAAAAAAAAAAAAAAAAAAAGGATTGTGGAGTAGGAAGGCTAGGAGGTGGCAACTGTGGCAAATCAAGGCATCAGGCAGGCAGGATGGGCTGGCTGAGGGTATGTGTCCCTTCTCTCCTCTGGGTGAATGGTGACTGCACACTCAGTGGTCAGGTGGCTCACTGTATCTTTTCTGTAGCCTGTTTTGTCTTCATCAGTATTGCCTAGTATCTTATTCTTTTCACCATTGTATAACCTTGGATCAGTTAACCTTTTCCTTGGAGTTTTGCCTGGTTTTTGTTCCTTGACAGATTCTGATTTGCAGTGTGACTGCAGCCGCATCTCAGTCCAGCAGAAGTCACAGAGCCATGCTGTGGGTGAGGATGGGTCTGCCTCAGTTCACTCCTGTCACACTCATGATGGTCTGAAGAACTCACCACGTGCTGTGTCTGCCGCACTCAGTAACTACTTTTCTTCAAAGTTGTTCACTGTTGAGTTTAAATCAGCCTCACGCAGTGTTAGGGAGAAAGGAAGACCCTCAGATATAAGGCAGTGAGTAGCCACACAAAGTTCTTCAGAGTTAAACTGCAGTCCTCAATGGTGACCCAGTAATCCCACAACATAATGTCCATGTCCGGAGAGAAGCTAAGGCATGTCAGAGTTCTAGTAGCATTCTTAGAGTAGCCTCAAAGTAGAAACTCTCCAGATGGTGATAAGGAAGTGAAAGAAAAATGACAATTTGGTTAAGCCCTTACATGGAACATTGTTCAGCACTAAATAATACATACAGTCATTTGGGCATTTCTTAGTCAGCCTTTTGTTACTCAAACAAATCCTGACACAATCAACTTACAGGGAGGAAGTACTTATTTTGACTTCTGGTTGTGGTGTTGTAATGTTCTGATCTCATTGCTTTGGGTCAAATTGTGGCAGCCTGTGGCAAAGGGGGTTCTTTTTAGAGGAAGTTGTCCACCTTGTAGGCAACTAGGAATTGTAGTGGGATACCCACCCTGCCTGCACCTGTCCCCATTGACTGAGATCTCCACCACTCCCCCAAATGTTGCAATGACTGTGCTCATTCGGGCATGGGAACAGGTGTGGGCAGAGTGGATATCTCACTACAGGGAAGCAGTGAATTAGGCCAGAGTGCTGGTCCACTACCATCTAGTGGTTATGTGCTGGCAAACCTTCCTACACTGCACAGCCTGGAAACTTATTGTCAGGGGTGGTTAATGGTCCAAGCCCTCAGAGTTCTACCTGGGTCTGCATTAGGCTAACAGGATAGGCACTTCAATAACTGAGCTGCTACTCTCTCATGCCCAATGTGTTCTTCTCTGATCCAAGAAAAATTAACCTTCTTCTCAACAATGTCCCTGGTGATTGTTCCTTATATTAGCATTACATGGGAAACTCATCATGTTATTGCATTACAGTGCGCTTGTATATGCATACATTTACTTGAGTGTGTTCATGAGTTTATACATGTGCATGTAAGTGAGCAACACTCCACTGAGAGCACAAACTTGGATGGAGAACGGGAGATCCCATTGAAGCAGAAGGAGCTGGTCACACAGCCTAGGGACTTGGCACAAAATGTGCAGCATCACTGCAGTGTCTCTGAGATGAGGTAGGAACCCAAGTTGGGAGGAGTGGTTAGAACCATAAGGATCATCAGTTCCAGAGTACTTCCTTTTTGTGATACTGGTCCTCTGGATGGCTCTCAGCCCAAGCAGATAAGAGCACCTCAGTATATTGCACTGGCTCAGTCAACAAAAACTTCTCTCAGAAGCACTGTGTTTGATCCTTAGTGTTTCTGGCGCTTGTTTACTGATTGCTGCTTTCTGAGTTCTCTGGTGTCTTCTCAGTACTTTGTCCCCTATGTCTCCCACAAATATCCCTAAGGTGGTCCTGAGATGGCAGCAGAAGAGTGAGTTGTGGAGGACAGTGTGTGCTCTTGTCACTTTATGTCCCCTCCCGAACATCACCTTTAGAGAAGAGCTCCTACCTTTGGACGATATGCATGCAGCTCCCACCTGCTTATCACAGGATCTCTGCAGTTGGATCTGTTTCCTGTGAAAAGATTTTCTGGTTATAGGAAGATTTTGGGGTTGAGTAGTTGAATCAAGGCAGTTTTCTGTACGGTAGGAATAAGTAGAATCTTCATTGCTTTTATTTTGTAGACTCACCCAGAGGTCTACATTCAGATTCCCATGTTACTCACATTCACCTGTTATCTACTCAAGGCCATGCCTTTCTCTCCTTAACTGTGACTCAGACACTGCTACATTTTTTTCCCCTGAAAAAAAAAGTGATATACACATCTGTAGAAATGTGATATATTTTCCATAAAATATTGTACTGTATATACACATTTCACCAAATAATCATGTGGACCAAATTAATGAGAAACACAGTAGTGTTGTTCTTATGACTCTAAGAAAATGAAAACATTCACTAAATCTTATGAGTGGTTTTTCCACCAGCCTGGTCTCACAGCTGCATCAACCCCAAATAACACATAGAGGCACTGTATTAGATATAAATATGTTGGCCTATTACTAGCATTTATTTTGGCCACCTCTGTCTTAAATATTACCCCATTCTATTAATCTAAGTATTTCCATGTGGTCTCCTCTTACCAGAGAGAGGGACCAGACCTCTGTTCTCTCAAATCTCTACATGTTCAATCCTCCCTAATACTTCCTCAAATCCTCCAGTCTCCTAGTCCCACCTATCTGGCTTTCCTATTGGCCAACAGTGCTTTATTAATTAGGCAATAAGAGAAACATATTTACAGAATGACATCTCCATTCATTTCCACTCTTCCAGCTAAAATAATAAGAAGGATTTTAACCTTAACATAGCTTAAATATATAACAAAGCAGTTATTAAATAGGAACCACAGTTATCAGTATTTAGTCCATTAACATTTAGTAAGATTTAAAGAAAATATTTTATCATCCATCCTATCTTTGTGAATCTAAAGCCCTATATATAAGTTATCTTTAATCCTAACTAAGGACAACTATAACCATACCTATCTGTCTTCAACTCCCTCAAAAATCACAAAAAAGATAGTATATAACCTCTAGAAATGACAGACACTTCTTCCTTCCTGTCAGTCTCCTGAAGTTCTTCTGTAATGTTCCATCTTCAGCCTATAGGCTATAGTGTGTCTGGCAGACACCTCAGCAAAGCAGGAGACTTTAAACCGTCCACCTGTATTGGTAGTTTGTCAGTCACTTTTCTCTGTGTACTGCAGACTGTCTGGCAGACTCTTCATCCATGAAGCAGGAATCCTGTAGCAATGTCCATGTTGTATCAGCAGTCACTTTCCTGTGGGTTCTGCATGTCCAGTTTATACAGCATAAAGTCAAACAGTCCAGACAAGAGTAGTATCTTGCCCAAATGGCTAGTCTTTCCATATGGAGAGCAAGCATGTTTCTTCAATGTACATCTTCCTTTCTGTTGCAGGTTTTGTTGACAGGAACAACTAAAGAATTATGAAGAAATCCTTGTCCTGCTTGTCCCTCGCTGTGGTGCTTGGTCCATGGACTTGTCTCCTGTAATGACTGAGGGCCTTGTAGCTACCTGCAGTCTGGGCCAACAACTGTGACCATTTTGGTCACAAATGGCTATGCCCCCATTGGGCATATGTATCTAAGAGGCCTGTATTATCAGCCAGTGACATGTGAATTTGGACTGTTGTGAGGGCTTGTCTGGATTCCTAGCCCTGGGGCAGCCAGAATCTGTGTTTAGGTCCCAGACCCCTACTGCATTCATAGACAGTGCAAATAAATGTAGTCTGGGACAACACTTCGGGATATGTTGCTGCTGGGTCTATGTCAATCTGACTGTCCCCATATCCATCTGGGGCCATGTTGAATTCCCCGCCCAGGCTACAGTCTAGGATCTTATGTGGGTCCATGCTGCAAAAACATACAATATATGTGTTCATGTCTATGGGCCTAGTTGCATCCAGAAGCACCTAGTGTCATGTTAGTGTACAAGGGTTGTGCTTCTTTCAGGACCATACAGATCTGAGTGCTTTGTGCCACCACCAGGGTCGCAAGTGTCCTCTGGGGTCCTAGGCCACTGCCAAGGGTCATGTCTGGATCCATTGTCCTGCCAGAACCTTCGTCTAAGTTGATGCCGGTGTCTCCTCTTACTACTGAAGACAGGCTAGGGATGCAAAGAGTTAATACCTTACTTTGCTGGCTATAGCACCAGGGAGAACTGCTCCAGGTCCTGACCAAGTATATAGCACTAGTCCTGCTGAGGGGCTAAACACTATTTGCATGCAATTCCACAAGTGGCCAGTAGAGGGTAGCAGATTCCAGCTGAAATGGGAGGAGTCATCTCCCCAGGAACTGCACTTGGCTTTCATCCCTCTATCCCTGTGTGCTGCTTTAGTTGTACTGAATCACCCTCAAGTAAAAAGAGAAATTTCAGGAGACCAGTGGGGACAAATACAAGATATAGACATGCTAATTGTCTTGGGATGCCAGACATCCATGCAAACAATTCCTGGGTTTAAGTTCCTGCTCCAGCATCACTTATTGTCAGATTTGGAGCAGATCTCTCACATCTCATCCTGGATGACAATGTAGATGAGGGCAATCAGAAGAAAGGCAGAATTGAGAAGCCCCTCCTGGTGGTGGAGGTGCGGTTAGTATCCCTTCTCGATGTTCCTGGTAAACAGTGTCTGGAGGAAGCTTCAGATTAGCCAGAGTGGATGGAGACTGCAGCAATGGCCACCTGCCTGTGACAAATAAGGCTTATAAATTCCTAAGGTTTATTCAGACTAACAGAACTCTCTTGAAGAGGTTATGTCTAGTCTCATTGTGTTCCCCAACTTTATTAAGCTTTGGTTATTTTTAAAACCCTAGTCATGCAAAAACCGATTTTCTTTAATGGTTCACACTGAAAGAATAAATAAGCTTCCATTTTATGATGGTGATATTTTAAGTTTTATATTTGATATTAAATATTCTATATTAAATTCTGAAAATAAAAATTTCTAAGACACAATGTCAACAGGGATAAAATTTTAGAATCCTAACCATAGAAAAAGCTTCCAACTTGTTATAAAGTGCTAAAGAATATTAGGCCATACAAGTTAATGGTCAGGTACCATATAAATGATCAAATTCTGATATATGACCAGTTGTGAAATTCATTTAAAGGTGTATTACAATGTTTTAGGCAGTAGAACAATTTTTTTTATAATTTTTTAAAGTTAAATTTGAAACAAGCTTGTTTGACATGTCAATCCCAGTTCCCCCACTCTCCCTGTCCTCCCATGTTTCCCCCCACCAACCCCCACCCATCCCATCCCCTTTCTGCTCACCAGGGAGGAGAATTCCTGAGGAATCTTTAAACTGTGTCCTATCATTTGGAGCAGGGCCAAGGCCCTCCCCTTTGTCTAGGCTGAGGGAGTATTCCTCTATGTGAAATGGGCTCCCAAATCCACTCATATACTAGGGTTAAATACTGATCCACTACAAGAGGCGCCATAGAATGCTCGGTCCTCCCAACACCACATTTAGGGAATCTGTATGAGTCCTGTGCTGGTTTCCCAGCAATCACACTGGAGTCCATGTGCTCCCCCCTTGTTCACCTCAGCAGTTTCTGTGGGTTTCTCCAGCCTGGTCTTGGCCTGTTTCTTCATTACTCCTCCCTGTCTCCAACTGGATTCCAGGAGTTTGGCTCACAGTTTTGCTGTGTGTGTCTGCTTCTGCTTTCATCAGCTACTGGGTGAAGGCTCTAGCATGGCATATAAGGTAGTCATTAATCTCATTATTAGGGAAGGGCATTTAAGTTAGCTTCTCCACTATTGCTTAGATTCTTAGTTGGGGTCATTCTTGTAGATCTCTGGACATTTTCCTAGTGCCAGATTTCAATTAAAACCTATAGACTCCCTATATTATGGTATCTCTTTTGTTGCTCTCCTCTATTCTTTCCCTAACTCAGTCTTCCTGCTCCATCATGCCCACCTCTCCCCTCCTCTTCCTCCCTATCTCCCTATATCCTCCTCTCATGCTCCCGATTTGCTTGACTGTTCTTGTCCCTTTCTCCTTCTGGATGGGGTCATGTATGTCCCTCTTAGGGTCCTCCTTGTTTCCTAGCTTTTATGGCAATGAGGATTGTAGGCTGGTAATCTTTTGCTCTATGTTGAAATACCATATTTGAGTGAGTACATGCCATGGCTGTCTTTCTCTGATCAGGTTACACCACTCAGGATGGTTTCTTCTAGACCAGTCCATTTTCCTGTGAATTTCAGGATTCCATTGTTTGTTTTGCAGCTGAGTATTATTCCATTGTGTAAATGTATCACATTTTCTCTATCCATTCTTTAGTTGAGGGACATTGAGGTTGCTTCCAGGTTCTGGTTATTACAAATAATTCTATGAACAGCATTATTTTATTTGCCAGTATTTTATTAAATATTTTTGCATCAATGTTCCTGAGGAATATTGGTCTGTAGTTCTCTTTCTTTGTTTTGTCTTTGTGTGGTTTGAGTGCCAAAATAATTGTATCTTCCTAAAAGAGTTTGGCAGTAACACTGCTGCTCCTGTTGCATAGAAGAATTTGAGGATTATTTGTATTTGCTTTACTTTGAATTTCTGGTAATATTCTGCAGTGAAACCATCTGGTCCTGAGCCTTCTCCTCCTCCTGCTCGTTCTCCTCCTGCTACTTCTTCTTCTGCTTCTTGTTGTTCTTCTTTTTTTTCCCTTTGGGAGTCTTTCAATGACTGCTCTATTTCTTTAGGGGGTTATAAGTCTTTTTTAAATTGTTTACCTATTCATGCTAGTGATATCTATCCAGAAAATTGTCTTTTTGTTAAATATTTGAACTTTGTGGAGTGCAGAATTTCAAAGTATGACCTAAACGTTCTATGGATTTCCTCAGTGTCTGTTGTTATGCCTCCCTCTCATTTCTGATTTTGTTAATTTGTATGTTCTCTGCCCTTTGGTTTGTTGATTTTCTCAAAGAACCGAGTCTTTGTTTCACTGATTCTTTGTATTGTTTTCTTTGTTTCTACATTACCTATTTTAGCCTTCAATTTTGTTATTTCCTGGCATTTAGTCATATTGAGTGAATTTGCTTTTTTTTTTTTTTTTTTTTTTTTTTGTTCTACAGCTTTCAGTAGGGCTGCTAATTCTCTAATGTGACTGACTATTCTCCAGTTTCTTCATGTAGGCACTTTGTGCTATGAACTTTCTCTTAGCACTGCTTTCAAAATGTCCCATAAGTTTGGTTATTTTGAGCTGTGGTGATGCAGAGACTGGAACAAATTTTTAATCAAGGGCTGCCTAGACTACAAAGCAGAAACTGGCCAAGGCAAGAACACATAACAAAATGGTACTCAAAAAACAGTAAATCTATATTTGGACACAATTTCATTAATAGATACCTAGTGGTATATTGGATTTTTGTAAGCAGACTATGACTGACAATGAGTATTCAGGAATAGCTAGCTACTCCTTCAATAACATGTATCATCTTTGTGTTATTGTTTGTCTATGTCAATTTCCCCTACTTGATGTAACCCTTCATGAAGAATGACACACAATGTTGGGAAATTTATGTACTTGTCCCTTACAGCTCTCTTCCCACCCCACCCCCCTGGCTGTAGAACATCTGATGTTTCAAGGTTGAGCAAACTAGCTTGTTCTCAGAACTTCCCAGTACACAGTGGCCCAGGGTATGGGTAGTGCATGGCTTCCTCCTATGATTAGCTCATTTCCTAACTTGCATAAATAAGCCCATTACTCTCTGTAATAAAGAGCTTCTTTCTCACTTCTCATGGTGGTCTGTTGAGTACTTCAGTCCCTACACCCTCCCCCAGCTTGGTACTCTGGCCGCACAGGCACAGCAATACAAGATTTTCTGTTTTATTAGAGTGTAGTGGAGAAAATGAACAGTGTCTGTACAGAAACTTACTTTTACATTAAGCACAATACTTTAACCAGGAAATGGTTTGTATTCTATGTGTTGTATTGTTTTTCTTTTAGGAGTGTTGAACTGAAGAATCTGGCATCTTTTAGTTCTGTCTCTTGATACATTTATAAAATGTGCAAATCACTGCCCTTTCAACTAAGTTAACACATACATTTAATATCTAAATTTCAATTAGTGATATTTTTTCTAAATATGTCATTTCTATGTTTTTTTTTCATAAAAGCCTTTATTTGGAGACACCTACAAACATTTATAGTGCAATGGTTATACTCACTATTTGTTGTTAACTGATTTCCCCAAATCACTTTGACTTCTCTCTGCTTTTTTTCTGGCTGGAGGCCTGACACTCAGGGGGGCTACTGCAGGCTGCAGTGAATGAGAAGGCTCCACTCTCAAGGATGGTGGACAGTACCACTCAGCCCATGTATGAGTCCCCAAATGGCCACAGGAATTTTTGTATTTATATTAGGTTTTGTGCGTGGGATGACACCCAATGACATGTATATGCCTGCTGTGGTCTGAACCACCGAGCCACATCCCCCTGACTCATGATGTTTTCTCAGAAAAGAATTTTTTTTTACTTTTTTTTAAAAATTATTTTATATAACAAAGTCCATTCAAATGAAAACAAACATTTATAGACAATATTTGGGAATTTGGGCATTGTTCTTTCCAAACTACTTCCTGCTGGTAAGAGGCACTGCCATGGGGGGATTTGAAGAAGATTCAGAAATCCTGGCTGTAGTCTGTAAGGCTGCTTTGTCCAGCTGTTTTGAATGTAGGATCATCTGGTACTCTGGTACTCTGTTTCAGGCGGTCTGGCTTGATCAAACCACATTATTTTGGAAGGAATCCACATCTTGTCATTTTCTGTGGAAACAAAAATAGAAATCCTTTCCCCCAGTAACTTGTCCTTGAACTTAAATTTTGGAGTCAAAGCATTTTTTTAATTTATTATTTTACATGTCGATCCCAGTTCCCTCTCCCTCCCTCCCTCCCTCATTCTCTCCCTCCCTCCCTCCCTCCCTCTCCCTTTTACCCTCTCTGCCCTCTCGCATGCACTCTAAACACCCTCCCCTCCCATCCCCCCCCACCCCAATCCATATGTAGGGGAATGCCATCCAGTTGGGGTCATGTAGATCTGACAGGTCATGTGAAGCAGTGATTAGGGCTGCTCTCCTGTCTCTAGATTAAGGCAGTTATCCCTACATGGGGGATGTGTTTGCAAAGTCCATTTGTGCACCAGGGATACATCCTGGCTCCACTCTCTGAGGTCTCTGAGACTGCTCAGTCCTTCTGGCTGAGACCCATATTCGGGGGGGGTGGAGTCAGTCCCATGCTGGCTTCCCAGCTATCAGTCTAGTGGCCATTAGCTCCTGCTTGTTCAGGTGAGCTGTCTCTATGTGTTTCTGCTGCCTGGTCTTGTCCTTTCCATCTGCATCTGGGTTCTAGTTCGACTCAGTGTTTATGTATGAGTGTTTGCTCCTGTTTCCAACAGGCATTAGTTGAGGGCTCCATGGAGAAGTTAGTTGTTGATCTCACTCTCTGGGAAGGGCATTTATGATAGCCTTTCCATGGAAGCTCAAATTGTTAGTTGGGAGCAGTTTTGTAGTTCTCTAGATCTTTCTTTGTGTTCAATTTTATCTTCAAACCAATATTGGCTCCCCTCTTTTATGTTCTCTCTCTGTCTCTGTTTCTCTCTCTCTCTCTTTCCTGTCTTCTATTCCTAAACAGGCTCAATCTTCCTGGTCGCACATGTTTTCCTTTCCTCCCCCTCGTTTTCTCCTACTTCTCTCTCCATTCGCAGCCCCCCCACTTCCCCTGAGCTCTGGGGGACTTGTCCCTTCCCAGTTCTGTGAGGGACTTTATATGAATCTCTTAGAATACACCTTGTATCCTAGTTCCTCTGATGGTGTGAATTATAGGTTGGTGATCCTTTGCTCTAAGACTGAAATGCATATATGAATGAGTACACACTGTGTTTCTCTTTTTGTGACTGGGTTACCTCATTCAGGATGGTTTCTTCAAGTGCCATCCACTTGCCTGCGAATTTCAGATGCCATTATTTTTTTCTGCATAGTATTCCATTGTGTAGATGTGCCACATCTTCATTAACCATTCTTCAATTGAGGGGCATGTAGGTTGTTTCCAGGTTCTTGCTATTACAAATAGTGCTGCTATGAACATAGATGAACAGATGTAGAAAAGAAAATCTTAAGGCATTTAGGGTTGTGTCAGTTAGACATGTGGTCAAGTTGTGACCTAAGGACAGGTACCCACCAACTTTATCCTGCTGTCCTTAGAAGGGACATCAAGTCCATTCAGAGCAGAACACTCTGATTTTTTCATGTATTATTTATGTATTTGTTTACATATGTCTGTGTTTACACACATGTACAGTTCCAGTCAGAGTTCACAGGGCAACATTTAGGGGTTGTTTCTCTCCTACTTCTCAGGTCCTCAGGCTTGGTTGCACACACTTATACCAGATGAACGATCTCACCAAACCCATCAAGTACTTTCTAGAACAGATTAAGCACCAAGATGGCTTGATTTCTTTACCTTCCAATATTGACTGAAATAGACAATTGGAAACACCCTCAAAAAAAAGCACCAGTTTAGAAAGGTACCACAGAACAAGGAGAAAATGCTTTCCTCTCATCGCTCCATTGCCCATTCTGTCTCAGATACTACCATCACTCCCAGCTACTTAACATAACCCTTGCTTGATGTTCAGGTGGCTGTGGCCCATTTCAGCTCATGATGGACTTTCTCCAGCCTAGAGGAGGAAGGCAGACTCATCCTGACTGCTCTTGACAAAGGGACTGTGCCCTGGAAGTGTAAGAGAAAACACACACTTTCTTGCACTAAAGTGCTTTTGTCCATGGTATTTGCCAGTACAATGGAACAAACTGGGACACCTTGTTGAGACACAGAAGCCCAGGCTATCATCACAGAACAAGAACTTCAAATAGGGTTGCCACACTATATTGGAGTCCATGTAGGGTTACAGAAGTTTTAAGAAATTGACAAAGCTATCAAGCCCAGCGCAGAAGTCATGTGCTCAGTACTGCTGAGATTATTTCAGTGCATGCAGGGACTCTGTTGAACTTACCATGAAGCCACAGCTGAGGACCTGGTGTGATGCTCTTCTCATCCCCTTCCCTGAGGAAGAAGCAGAGGAGCAAAGGTAGTTGGTCTCTTCCACCTTGAACACCACCCTGAGGCACTGGATAAACTTACAGGCAAAGCCTGGTACTTTTGTTTTAGTCCGTATACAGTTTGTTTCCCAGAAATAAACTTGTCTTTGGTGAAAGAATTAGGGTATTTGAGCAGCCCTTGCTTTAGGTGATAGTGCCATAGGAAGAGTTCTTGGCAAGTTTCAGCTGGAGAGTCAGTGGATGCAATGCAGAAGTTTGCAGTCTTCCCAGGATGAGATGTATGCCAGGAGTGTGGGGGTTCCTGGGAGCAATATTGCCTTGGGTGCAGTCCCTGGTAGGTAGTGTGCCCAGAGGGTTGTCAGAGAAGGTACATGTTCTTGGGACTGAAGCATAATTACATGCAGCTAGAGTCATTGGGGGAATAGAGGTAACTCAGGAATGTGCTACTGCTGGGAATGGCACCTAGGGGCTGAAAACTTTTTTTTTTTTTTTTTTTTTTTTTTTTTTTTTGCTTGAAAGATCCAAAAGTCCACAGTGAAAGCTCTTTATTACACACCCACCACAGCATCTGCAAACATCCCATTGCCTTAGACTCTTGTGCTCAGATACAGGGAGCAGGAAGCTACTATGTGTTAGGCAGTTTGGGGGAATTTATTGGAAAATTTTG
Organism: Phodopus roborovskii; assembly: GCF_943737965.1. NCBI lineage: Eukaryota > Metazoa > Chordata > Mammalia > Rodentia > Cricetidae > Phodopus > Phodopus roborovskii. The sequence continues at coordinate 1,603 of NW_026126840.1, read as the reverse complement.
TTTGTGATAAATTCTTGGAAAGGGGGCTGATACTGGAGTGTTCTTATATTGGAGATGCCTGAGTCTGCAGGTAGGGTATTTCTGTTGTTTCCATGGTTTGTGTTTTGGAAATCTCATGAGACCCTAGATTATGGACAGTAGGTGAACCGGTGAGGGTTGTTCTTCAAATAGCTTGGAGTCAGGTCTAACTGCCATCACCTGCTCCATTAATGTGACAATCCAAGGGCCTTTGTAGGCAGAGAAGGAGTGAGGTCAGGCATGGAGGCCTGGGTGGGGAAAGGTCATGGTCAGATTTGGGCATGTGACCTTGTGGAGCTTTAGAACAGCCTTAGTCTCCAGCAGGAAGGCTGGTCAGTGAGCAGAGAGGCTGTAGGCACAGGCCTCAGTCCTGCAGGCTGAGGTGGTGGGGAGTCCAAGAGTCTTTGGCCACTGTACATAAGCAGCAAATGGAATTTAGCAACAGGCAATCCAGCTAAAAGGCAGAGTGGGAGAGCCTTTAGGCCCAACTCCCCACTGTTAATACCATGGGAGGCAGAGGATGAGATCAGAAAAACGGATTCTATGTGAGCAGCAGAAAGACTGAGTTTTGATCCTCACACCTGTTTTAGACAATTTGACTCTTTTCTCTTTGTAGCTCTTTCTTCTTGCTTCCTGGAGCTCAGTCTCTAGCTGACTCAGATTACCTGGGAATTATGCACAGTGCCTTCCCCCATTTTCCTTTATGAATAATGAGGCAGAAAAGTTAGGGAAGATGCATTGCATCATGTTAAAATCCTAGTACTTTTGGGTGAGGCTCAGTTTCCTTAGGTGAGAGCTGATGTCCTCTGAAGGACAGTTGGTGACTGATTCCTGTGAGCAGTGCCCTTTGCAACCCTGTGGTCTTGACTTGGAAGTGGCTGGTTTGCAAGAGTGTAAGAGAGACATACTGCTGAGACTTTTTGACAAGTGGTAGGCTTGTCCCTCTGGGCTGGGGAGAATGGAAGACACTTTTTTCCATAAGGAAGGAGACATAGGAAGAAGGCAGAGTATAGATGGAATGGTGTGGGTTGTCAAGCATTGCTCAATTATCCACTTTAATTGCTATTAGAGGCATGAACCTCTTATTTGGGTAACATCTTCCCATCATAATTCATTTTTAGGAAGTCGACAAGAAATCAAGCAGAGAATGAACCTGGGAGGGAGGAGCTGATGTAGAGGCCATGGAGGGATGCTAGTTGCTGGCTTATGTGTCAACTGCTTCTTATAGAACCCAGAACTACTAAGACCAGGGATGGTCCCTCAAGCAGCAATCACAAATTAAGCTAAATGCCCACAGCTGATCTCTTGCATGTGTTTTCTCAGGTGAGGTTCCTTCCTCTCAGATAACTCTAGCTTGTGTCAAGTTGATATGAGCCTAGCCAGCACAGTATGTTTAACAGTTAAGGTTTATAATTTCTAAGGTCTACTCATGTTAGCCAAAAATGAGTTAAAGACAGATATTCACCTTCTTTATTCTGCTAACTTGGTTCATATATTGATATCATTTGGAAAAACCAAGTCTTCTAAGAAACTCTGATAGTGTATAATACTGCACTATGAAATGATCAAAAGTTGAGCTACCTAG